>NC_052488.1:19988565-20000341 GCF_009730915.1 Dioscorea cayenensis subsp. rotundata
TTTATAATTCAATGTCTGTTCCAACTAATTAGTCCTGCCCAGGCACAACCAAATAAGCACTGACAAAATAAAATTATTAGAATGGCTAATTATAATAATGTGTGGTTAACCGTTGCATGGGCATGACATGCATGGGTACACGCCATATGTATTTTGATTGATTAAATTAAACATCAATATGATGGTGTATATATTTAATAGCAATTTGGAGAGAAATAAAAGCTTTTGAGGTGGTATCTTATTGAAGAGAGTTTTTTCTTTCATAGTTATTATTATGTTTATTAGTCTGGTTTAGATGAAAGCATATGTATATATAGAGCTATCAGAGAAAATCAAAATATTATTTTATTATTTAATCAAATAATCTTGATGATCATTTTATTACTTAATAATAAATTTTTATGAGAAAATTAGAATTTTTTTATGTTGATATTTTATGAGATATCAAAAGTTAACATCGAAGTATATGTTTATTAGCTATTAGAGAAAGTCAACAGCTAACACATTTTTTGAAGTTTTTAATAAACTATGTAAGGCTAATTTCAGCGATGCTTACATTTTTAATTAGTTTTTTATTTTGTTTATTTTAATTATTTTTGAAATCACAATAACCATTAAATTTCATGGAAGAACTAAAAAAACCAATGCTTGTAAAAATATTTTTTTAATAATTTTTTATTTTATATTTTTGAATTAATCAAAGGACTAAACTTTGATATGCATGTAAGTTTGTCATCATACATATTATATTTTTATAAATTTGACAGAATAAAAAATATTTATATGCTCTACTACTCTTCAATGAATAAATTAATTGTACTTCACAATATTATTATAATAAATTAAATGATATATTTTTATTTAAAAAATCTCTATTTGATGAATTTAATAAAATATCTATTGATACAAATGATACACTGTACAAGTTTTATGAAAAAAATTATAAACATTAAAATTAAATACATTTAATCAAAAGAATTTGTGATATTATAGTGACTAAAATTCTTCAAAATAAAAAAATTAAAAAAAAATATTTAAAAAATACAAAAAAATGCGAGCAGTGTCTACACAATCGAGAATTTATGTTCGGATGTGTGCCCTCACCTAAGAGCACGAACTAATCCCACACACAACTAAATAGACATCGATAAAATAATAAAGTGATTAACTATAATAATATGTGATTAACTATTGTATGAGCATAGCACAAGTACAAGTCATATATATTTTGATCAAACATCAACATAACATATTGGTGAATTTTTCATGCATTAGCCACCAAATTCACTTGCCAATCAAATGATTGTGATGTGCATTTTGTTATTTAACAGTAATTTGAAGGAGAAAAAGTAAAAACTAACGGAGTGGCATCTTATTCAGGAGATGGTTATATGTTTAATTTACATAATAGCAAATGTATATATATATATATATATGAGCTACCAGAGAAAATAAAAAACAATATCATACAGGATTTATATTTATAATATAATTTTTAATAAGCCATTATTATTTGATCAAATCATTGTGATGACCAATTTAATGTTTAATAATAATTTAAAGGATAAATTGTAGACATGTGCCAACAGTGATAATAAAATTTCTTCCATTTTATTCTTATAATAATAAATAAAAATTATATCTGCTTAACATATCATGAGAAATGGTGTTGTAGTAACTCGGGTGGGTGGAGGGGCCATAGACCCCAGATTTTTTTTTTATACAAATCACACTGTTTTTATAAATATATAGTTTAAATTTTTATATATAATTTTTGTAAATCACCTTGTTATATATATAAATATAATTTTTTTGATAAATTAGTACACAAAAAATTATTATTATTATTTTTAAATAATCTGTAAAAATATATTATTTACTTCTCTTTTGTTCATGGTATGGCACCTTTAATTTGTACTAGTTCCACTATAGTTTTTAATAATAAGTTTGCTTTTTTTTTTTTTCCCGAAAAAAATCCAACCTCCATCATTGTATAATATCAATAAGGCAAGCATAAGCTTCAGGTATTGGTTTAATTTTGTATTTTGAATCCATTAAATCAATCTAGTACAAATTAGACCGCTTGCCCTCCTTATCCCAGAACATGCAGTTGAAATATTTTTTCATAAATAAATTTTTTTATTATTAGCATAAAAAAAAGGTCAATAATGACTAAACTCACACCCTCCCCCCCATATAAGAGCAATACCTTAATTAACAAAGTTTTTACTTGGAATTTAGGTTATTCTTGGAGGATATTTGTAAGTTCTATTTTTTTTAGGAATAGCAATTTAGTCCCTTGTCAATACTTTTGGAAGATACATCAAGAAATTTTTATTTTCCTCCTCAAAAAATTGTGGTATTGGAATTTTGTTCTCTTGGAATGCTTTGAAAAGTATATCAAGAAGGACAAAATGTTGTAGTTATGACACCAGTTAACATGGTAAAGTCTACTCAATTTCAATTAGCTACATTTAATGGAGTGGTTTTTACTATTGTAGCTTTGTTAAATTACTAATTGGCTTGTGTTTAGGCAAGCTGAACAAATCCCATTATTCATGAAACTTGTTGAATATATGACAAAGCTCAAGTTGATTTCAATTGTTTCATCTCAATTCACAGCAACAGCAACAGAAACAGCACAAGAATCCCACTTATTTGCATCATATTGAATGGATTTTACATTTAAGGTAGCAGGTATTCCCTAAAAAACTTGCACCAACCATTGGCATTGTGGTTGATCATCGCCGGAAAAACTGTTCTTTCGAGGGCCTACAATCAAATGTACAAAGGCTGAAGACCTACAAAGCCAAGCTTGTCATTTTCCCAGGATGCACAAAGAAAATCAAGGGGTTTTTCTGTTGCATCTTCAAGCAAATAACATCTTGAATTCCTTTCATTTCAATCCTAAACAGGCCTTAAATATCCCGCCATGTTGGTATCAGTATGGTGATTTTACTCCGGAGGAACTTGCAACTGTAACTCATGAATAGCCTTTAGTTGAGCTTATCAAAGTGACGGATGAGATGAAGTCATTCAACACATACGGTAAGTTCTGAGTTGAGTAGATGAACAAACGTTAGGTCGGTGCAAGGTTGAAGAAGGCTGCAAAAGCCGAGAAAGACAAAGAAGGAACTGAATTCATCTGTCCTTCATGCCAGTGGCTCAGCTTAATTGAATGATTTTAGTAGTTTGTCAAAACTTGTTTTGATAGCATCTCTAAAATGTAGGGTTAATTTTTTGGAAGGTCACCCACCTTTCATCTTTTTGCAAATTGGTCACCCAGCTTTAATTTGAAGTTTTTTGGTCACTCAGTTTCGATTTTATCACACCGGCAGGTCACCCGGTCTTTGCCCGCCCCCCTTTGCTTACGTGGCTGCCGGAGAGAGTGAGTCAGGCTGCTCCTAACACGCTGGATGGCTTAGCTGGACACGCCACGTAAAGTGAAGCTCGCCAGCTGAAGCAGCGCACGCCACGTCACGCGAAGGGGGCACCACGTCAGCTCCTTCTTCTCCAAGAGGTCAGCTTCTTCTTCTCCAAGCATTGACAATGGGAAGACGAGAGTGAAGAAGTCAGCTTCTTCTTCTCCAAGGATTGACATTGGGAAGACGACAGTGAACAAGTGAAGGCTAGATCGAGCTGTTAACTAGGAGTGAACAACTTTAAAGTTAAACAAAGGCAAAGGTTAGGGGCAAAGGTTGCTCAACTTTAAAGGCACAGCAACATGGCAAACTAAATTTTACTGTTGCTGCAAAACACAATACTTTGAAGCCCCAACTGCAAGAAAAACAAGCTAAACAAAGGCATAAGGAAGAAGAGCCTGCAAAGAGAAAAAGGGCATGGATTCCTTAGATACACATCTTATCATAGGTGTCATGGTCTGTCTCATTAATTTTGTTCAATGCCAACAAACTATCTGTTTGTGTACAAGAACACAGAAAAATGACATTGTTGCTAACTATTTTTGTTTCCCTATTTTAGTTTCAATGAATGTACATGTTTTGACCTCTTGGAATTCTCTTGTTTGCTTCTTTTTTCCAGTTAATATAACAGCGTTATGCTCAGATTTGTGGTTTTAATTTAGTAATGCAGATAAGTTTCAATTGTAAAACAATTCATCTTCTAATTGATTGTTTGCAGGAAATATGATTACACTATCATTAATTTGGAGAATGGTAATTAATCTTCTAATTCATTGTTGGTTTCACTAGCTGTAAATCATACAGTAGCCTTTGCACTTGCAACCAACAAGACCTCTTCTATGTGTTTTTTCTAGCAAGTACTCCATAATTTCCCACAATTTAATTTCTAGTAACATAAAAGTTCAATAAATCATAAGTTTACAGATAGATAGACAAAGCAATTAACAAATAGGTAGACAGTTGCAACTTCAATTGAATCTTGCTCATCTAGATGAAGAACTAATCATTATTACGCAGCTAGGGTTTTACAGAGGATTACACAAAAACTAAACATCTCAGCTAGGGTTTTAACAAGGATTAAACAGAATCCAATCTTCGTTCTTTCCAATTATTTACATTGAAACACACGGGAATCTAAACTTCACAGCTAGGGCATAAAAAACACACACACACACACGTTCGAAGATTCACTCCTAGTTAACAACTCGATCAGCCTTCACTTGTTCACTGTCGTCTTCCTAATGTCAATCCTTGGAGAAGAAGAAGCTGACTTCTTCACTCTCGTCTTCCCATTGTCAATGCTTGGAGAAGAAGAAGCTGACCTCTTGGAGAAGAAGGAGCTGACGTGGTGCCCCCTTCGCGTGATGTGGCGTGCGCTGCTTCAGCTGGCGAGCTTCACTTTACGTGGCGTGTCCAGCTAAGCCATCCAGCGTGTCAGGAGCAGCCTGACTCACTCTCTCCGGCAGCCACGTAAGCAAAGGGGGGCGGGCAAAGACTGGGTGACCTGCCAGTGTGATAAAATCGAAACTGAGTGACCAAAAAACTTCAAATTAAAGCTGGGTGACCAATTTGCAAAAAGATGAAAGGTGGGTGACCTTCCAAAAAATTATCCCCTAAAATGTATGTAGAATATGTTGGGAGAGACACCAGTTTTGTGTGGTTTCCAATCCTGAACTACATGGAATAGTTTTTGTTCCTTTCATTCCCATTTATTTTCCATTAGATCATTGAGGTTGTTTATGAGCGGGTTTTTATTTTTATTTTTAAATTTTTTAAATTTTATTTTTATTATTAAGTACTATGCTGGAGTATGTGTAGTAGACTTGTTCAAGTATTTGGTTAAAAACAAAAAAATAAAAAGAATTTGTCAGACATTTATTTTGATTACTGTTAGTAATTAAAAATATCTTGGCCTTTGTTTATTTTTAAGTTCCTATTGATTTAGACTTAGTCGTCATGGTTTATTGGGACTAGTAAGCTTTGAATTTCCCCGGTTTGATCTTAGAACACGATAGACACTTAACGCCTATCATAGTTAATAATTAAGACAACTATAGTACTACTCCCAACTCCTTCTAAGTGTGCTTAACGACGTCTCCAATTGTATTGTTTAATATTGTTGTACAAGTAAATTAAAGAAATAACGTAAATGATTAGGCTATTGATTAAGTGAAAGGAAATAATAGGAGCCTCTCGCCGTTCCTAGGAAAATACAACCCTCGTATTCACCCACGAGGTATTACTTGATGACCCGTATACTTGCGGTATAATTGACCAATTGTAGTATTAAGTGCATATATACATGTATGGTCATATATTTGCATAAATTTACACACCCATAATGCGCCCTCAGTCGCTATAAAGGAAGAGCTCCAATCTATTCACATAAACTAGACCTGGGATCTTGTCGCCAAGCCAGAAGGGAAGAACATTATGGGAATTTAATGGGTGTATAAGTCTAAATACATGCTACTTGCTGACTACACAAACAAAAGACCCGATTGGTAGCTAAGGGGTATTCACAATGACAAGGAATTGACTATAAGGAGGCATTTTCACCAGTTGCAAGGATGGAGATTGTAAGAGTGTTCCTCGCTATCACAACACAAAATAAATGGCCGGTGATGCAGCTTGATGTGAAATTGGCTTTCCTTAATGGAGATTTGAGCGAAGAGGTATACGTTTCACAGCAAGAGGGTTTTGTTGTGCTGGGGAAGGAGAATAGGTCTATTAATTGAGCAAAATACTCTATGGGCTCAGACGAGCATAGAGGGCATGGTACTATAAGATTGACCATTATTTTGGGTCACTAGGATTTCAGAGAAGTAGCTGCAAACTGACAGTTTATAGCTGAGGAGATGAAACTTTAGTTCTGTTACTACTATGTCTTTATGTGGACGATATCCTATACATGGGGTCGTCTACACGAATGATGGAGGAATTCAGACATAACATGATGGATAATTTTGAGATGATGGATCTAGGTCCTTTACAATATTTTCTGGGATTGGAGATTCAACAACAAGAAGATTTTATCCATGTGAGCCAGAAATGATATGCTGAGGAATTGTTGCGTAAAGGAGGAATGTTGAATTGTAAGAATATAGCAACTCCATTAAAATATCAACAAGAAGCCTTAGCTGGATGATGGATCCGACAAAACAGATGAAACAATCTTTCAAAGCATGATTGGTGGTCTCATATATTTAGCACACACCGACTAAACATGGCATTTGTGGTTAGCTTGGTATCTCGTTATATGAATGCACCAACAAAGACTCACATGGGAGTAATGAAGCATATATTGCACTATATTTCCGGGACTATTGAGCTGGGAATTCAGTATAATCATTTCCATAGTTTGGTGTAGTTGGTTTTGTCAATAATGACTGGGGTGCATGGATAGATGCCAGGAGGAGCACTAGTGACTAGGTATTTGTTCTCAATTCTGGGTTGATCTCATGGAATTCAAAGAAACAGGATTATACTACACTTTCAAGCATGGAGGCCAAGCACATGACGGCGAGTGTAGCTTTATACCAAGCTATTTAGCTTTGGTGACTTGTCCGAATTGGGTGTTGATCAGCAAAGACCAATATCATCTACTGTGACAACCGATCAACTCTTGGGTACTCACTTTGTGATCAAGACAGATAACGTCGCCAACACTTACTTCGCAACACAAAAAAGGCTCTCGCCAAGGCAGGCTTGTTGGCAAGAGTTCCTCCAAGAGTATCACTTTGAGTGGCAACATAAACCCGGCCGACATAACCAAGTTGCCGACGCACTTAGTCGGAAACAGGTGGTGGAGTATGTGGCTGTGCTAACTCAAGTAACAACGGACCTGACGGAGTAGATCCGGGAGGTAGCGAAGACCGACGTCCAATATGCGAAGCTGGTTCACGACGTCGAAACCGGCACGGTACGCCGATATTGGGTGGAGGATGGTTTACTCCACGCCAAGGGAGATCGGTTGTTTGTTCCCAAGGGTGGGAAGCTTCGACTGACCCTAATGAAGGAACATCATGACTCAAGGTGGGCAGGCCACCCTGGGAAAGATAGGATGAAGGCATTGATGGCTCGGCACTACTACTGGCCAGATATGGAGGAGGACATTGAGGTATATGTCAAATCCTGTTTTGTGTGCCAATAGGATAAGCCAGAGCGGAGGCGGGAAGCAGGACTACTTCAACCGCTACGGGTCCCAGATCGACCATGGGTGTCGGTCTCCATGGACTTTGTCTCTGGATTTCCTAAGGTCAACAACATGATGTCGATCATGGTGGTGGTGGACCGGTTCACAAAATATGCCATCTTCATCCCTACTCCGGCCTCATGTCCTGCGGAGCAGGCCGCGGAATTTTTCCTTCGTCATGTGGTGAAACACTTTGGGGTGCCACATGACATAGTAAGTGATCGAGACGCTCGTTTTACAGGAAGGTTTTGGACCGCTTTGTCCGGGCTGCTTGGGACCGAACTAAAATTCTCAATGGCCAATCATCCCCAGACGGATGGTCAAGCAGAGCGCATCAATGCTTTGTTGGAGGAGTACCTTCGTCACTATGTCTCGGCTTCACAGAAAAACTGGTTAGAGCTGCTGGATACTGCCCAGTTCTCCTACAACATGCAACAGTCTTCATCCACGGGCAAGAGTCCATTTGAGTTGGCATATGGGTATCAGCCCCTATCACCTCCAGAGATCGCAAAGCGCCGTGCCGGCGAAGGATGTCCTGCCGCGTACAATTGGGCCTTGGAGCTGCAGGAGATGATGGAGGAGGCAAAGGATAGCCCCGCCAAAGCGATTCGGCGGATAAAGAAGTATGCGGACCAAGGGAGGAGGCCCTTGGAGTTCCAAGTAGGCGACCGTGTGTGGCTCAAGTTGACGCCACAGGTCTGGAAGAAGTTACACCGGAAGGACGTGCACAAGGGGTTGATTTCTCGGTATGATGGGCCATTTGAAATCATCCAGAAGGTAGGCAATGTTGCCTACAGACTTAACCTCCCTGAGAGGTTGAAGCTACATCACACCTTCCATGTGAGTTACTTGAAGCCATGCCATGAGGACACCGCTCATCCGGAAAGGAACCGGACGGAGCGGGCACCACCGACTGTGCGCAAGGAGTTCACTCGGGTAGCCGAGAAGATCCTAGACCGCAAGGTGGAGGGCCAGAGTAAGAAGAACAGGCGGATCTTCTTCCTGGTCAAATAGAAGGGGCTTCCGGACTCCGAGGCAAGTTGGGAAAGGGATACTACCCTATGGCAGTTTGAAGAGTTGGTCTCAAACTTCCTTAAAACCCCTCCGATGAGGACGTCGGACTTTCTCGGTGAGGGAGGTTTGTAACAGGGCTTTTTGGTGTCACACCCTTGGCGCGGGAGTGACAAGGCCAGGAGAAGCTGGGAGCGGTTATTCCATCCCCGGCAACGACGCTAAAAACTTGACAAGTTCCCCTTGCTTATATCCCGCAAGTGCACGAGTTTGTCGAAGTAATAATCCCGGGTGAGCGGGGTCGAATCCACAGGGAGTAGGGAGTAAAGACACTTAATTCGATTCTTAGCTATGTGGAGTATCAACAATGATAAGTGTGATAATGATTCAATTCTCAGGAATTAAAAGCAACAAGTAAGAGAGCAAAAGTAAGGAGGAGGCAAGGCAATCGATAAAGATGGGGTACTCGGATGATGCTTCACCTAGGATAATCGCTTCAAGTGCAAGAACTCTCTATTATGCTTCCTAATCAATGCAATGGTGAGTCGTGGACATCCTTACATACATAGTCCCAAATCTAAGGTCAACTATGCCTAACTCTATACATGTCCCGGAGGAGAAATCGAACAATCTCAACACCTCGCACTCGCAGATAGAGTTGCAATGAGCTCTAGGGATTCCAAGTGATAAATCTCTTCCCTAGATTTAGACCCTAACCCTTTGGTCCGAGCGGAAGGTCCCCTAGCCACAATTAAGCCCCTAGATACTAAGATCACCTCAACGCTTCACTCCATTGCACGCGCAACTAGGGCCCCCGAGTACCTCTATCACGCTCGGGAGGGGAAAGGGGACGCTCCCTGCACCTCTCGACTCACCCTCTCAACCCTCTCCAACCTAGCTTTGTCTAACGCTCGTGGTGTGTCACTCACTCACAAGGTTACCAACAAGAACTCTCAACCCTAGTGTCACTCTAGGGGAAATGTTCATACAATCAAGCATTCAAGGTTGGAACTCACAATAAACATCAATTTATTGAAAGCATAACAAACAAGTTCAATGAAGCGAATACATCCTAGGGTTCACAATCACCTAAATACCCACTAGGGGTTTAGCTCTCCATGGAGCTAAGTACAATCAAAGAAATCGAATGTAAAAGCAATGAATCCATAAAGAAACCCCCTCGATGGTCGTGTCGATGGTCTTGTGGAAAGTCCTCTACTCGTCGTCCAAGGATTCCTTCGTCCGGTATAGGATACGCCTCGATCGAAGCTCCCCTACCAACCTTCTTCCTAATGGAATCACGATGTCGGAGCCGTAGAACCTCTCCAAAACCTTGGCCAATACCCCTCGAAACCCTAGCCGAAACCCTCTCGCAAGTTGGGGAAAAGATGGAGAAAAGAATGCCAAAATCGGGGCTGAATCGGCTTTAAATAGGACTGGAATCGGGCAACTCCACGGGCGTGTACGGTACACGAGCCCGTGCAGAATTTCCACACGGGCGTTTGTAATTTCCACACGCCTGTGTGGATTCTCTGAAACTGTCATTTTCGGCCGGTTGTGAACAGTAACTGCAAGTGTACGGGGTGACCAAGTAATACCTTAAGCAAAAGCCCAAGGATCGTATTCCACGTGGTTAAGGAGCTCCTATTACTCCTCCATCACTCACTTTCTAACCTTACAATTCAAGCATGGTATACTAATCTAATACAAGCAAGATTGTAAATAAAACACAAGTGTAACGACTCCAAGTCAAGCAAGAAAATCACAAGAGCAATGATGATAAGAATAGGCCTAGGGATGAGGATTCCCAAGAGGGGTCATCAAGATACAAGGATGCATGAAAATACATGGCACGGGTGATTTAGACCGACGGACCTCAACAATAGTTCAACCCCAATTTCTCGGCGGCTAAACCCTAATCCCGTACAAATGATGACAAGGATCTCTCCTTATTCATATTCCTACGATTGCATTAAGTGAATGGAGATCACGCAACAAGGACACACTTAACCTAAGTTTATCCTCATGGTTTGGAGGGGCTACCTACACCCAATTTCTCGGCATGTTGGTCAACAAATACCCCTATTAGCTCATTAACGATCTAGTACACGCGAGTAGGTCACGTCTATATGTACAACTCCAACAAGAACTAAGGATTTCTCCACATAATAGTTCTAGGCATGAAACACAATGAGCCAAATCATAAATCACACCAATGCATATCAAATATAAATGTAGCATCCAAAATACAAGATGAACCCCCCAAGGTTCACCTACATTCGGCGGCCTTGGGGGTCTAGTGTGCCATCATACAAATAAGTATCTCAAACACAACAAAAGCAAGAAGTAAATGCATAAATGACACTCCCTAGTCCAAATGACGAAGAGGAGAGAGAATGCCGGCCGAATGATGCTTCTTCTAGCCCTAGAGATGCCGAATGCTTCTTCTCCTTTGATGATGAGGCTTCCCCTTTAAGTTCAAGCTCTTGGTCTTCCCAAGCTTCAAGCCAAACTCTCCCAAAGAATGGTGTCTTCGTTTCTCTCCTTCCTCCAAGTGATGGCTGCCAAAAAACCCTTCAAAAGTCTGCCCTAGAGTCTCCAAGAAGTCCAGCCAAAAAGTCCCCAATCTTTCTCCAAAAATCCCTTTATATACCACTCATCATACCCCCTTGATGGCCTCCATCCCGAGTGCTATACCACTCCCTATGGCCCCCATCATGAGTGCTATACCAAGTGTTATACCACTCCCTATGGCCTCCATCCTGAGTGCTATACCACTCGCTATGGAGCTCAACATTAACACTATTTGGGGTAGGCAAACTCCATCAAGTAAATATCTTCTATTATAACTACAGTGATCATCCCGGGCTCTATACCGGGCAGCATTGAGGGCGTATGCCATGATCCAAATCCTGACTTGAAACTTTCCAGGTGCTACAGTACCGTGCCATGGTTTTCTTCTCTTTTTCACCCGAATCATATCCTCGTGTTATCCATGGTGTTCCCGTGCCCTGCAAAGCAAATAACACACGATTAAGCACAAAACGGGCATTAATTTTAATGAAAATACATGCTAGAGGTAACAAATACATACACTCAAATACGTACATTTAGACACTTATCAAACACACACAAGGGGTGTGTCACG
>NC_052488.1:20001341-20071902 GCF_009730915.1 Dioscorea cayenensis subsp. rotundata
GATTTACAACACCAAAACACAAAATTTCATAAACATACACACATACAAGGAACAATAACATTGGCTCGACGAAGTCCAAAAATAATCAAACCAAGGTCACTTAGGCTCCAAAGAAAATGAGTAAACATGAAGAAAATACATGTGAGGAAAACCTCTGAATCAGTTTCACCAAGCGAGAGAATGAGAGGAAAGTTAAATAGAAGCCGCCAGACCATTTCTAAAACGCTAACGATGAAATTTTTTCAAAAGCAAAGTGTCAAGAAGGAAAGCAGAGGAAGTTAAGATGAAAGTGAAATGAAAGGGAGAGCAGCCAGTTGTTTCTTATCCTTAAATTTTTAATTTTTTAAAGAAAAGAGAAATTATCAAAATACCCTTTATAAGAGAAAATAAATGAAAGGGTCCGAAAGACCTTTTCGCTTTGGTTTTGCTTGTTTTGTATACAAATATTTTGCACTCATGCAGGTTTAACTGTCAAAATTTTTTGCCCCTAATGATGTGCGAAAATCTAAAAGATATGGAGGTCAAAATCGGGCGGTACCACATATCCGTATTGGATCACGTTCACTTGTTCTATGGTCCTGGCCTCTGATTCATCTTCAACTGTATTATCAAAAGGTGGAAGACTCGCCTTGTCTTACTTCGCAAACTGGCCTTGTCGTCACTGTCTCTGTTGGTCTTGCTCCCCCACTGCTCGCGCCTCTGCTGGTCCTGCACTTCATCTGGCTTTCATTGTTACTACTGTGTCACTGGTCTGGCTAGCACATCCCGAAAGTTGTCTTACTATGACGAGCACCAAACACCTATCGCTACCAGGTCTCGCAAACAATTTCTCTCAGCACACCAGGGTCTTAAAAATTTCTGGCAAACAACTAACTCTGGCTAATACACATGTGGATTCAACATCTATATCTCATCGCGACTAATGTCTCTTAGCTCGCTCACCTAGCCCTACAATCCCACATCACTAGAAATTTGCTTCCATGCTTCTATCTCCATCTCCATCCACATATTAACTGCCTTGTTAATGTCATAAACTCAAGACTTTGATGTACTCCAACAACCTAATCAGCAGGCATTTTGTCTCGTACCCACTCCAAACTTATCAATCTTCCCATTCTCATAGTTTTTAGTCCCTAGACTTACAAGTTTCTCCATGATGATATCTAACAATATATATTCAACATCAAGTGCATATGCAAGTTTGATACATATAGCAAGTGCATACTAATTTTCAAGACATTTACATTGATCTAAAGTCAGATAAATTTTCAAGACAAACTTTTCAAGACAGCTATTGATAGGCATATAAACAATGCAGTGAACAAGTTTTATTGCATTTCAAGACATTCCCATCACTTTCTACATGTACTCGAACTTTAGTCATGGTCTCATCCCTTTTAATGGAAGGTATTCTGTAAGTATTTATATCCAAGATTTTATATAGATTTCAATAACCTAATCAAATATGGAGAGTTATTCATCCTTTATGGGGATTAGATTAACTTAAAACATAGAACATATCATTTACTCTCGCATAAAATACTTAGAATTTTCTGCCACTATGTTGGTCTGTAAAAGTAGATCGCTGTTCAGAACGTTCATGAGGACAGGCCCTAGATTCCAATAGTTGTGACATATATTAAAAAGAAACCACAATAATTTATAATTATGAATTTAATCAATAATAAGACTCGGGTCACTCGGCATTTATTATTATTATGCTTATTCCAAAGAGATCATCTATCCATAAAACTAAAGGATGTAACACTTGCTAGCGCATAACCTGTAGTAATGATCGTGATATTAAATGGAAACCAAACAATAGCAATAACATGCCAAACACAAGACATAACCATCCATTTATAAAAATAACAAGCCAAACACAAGACATAACTCCATTCCATAACAACAAGAAGAGGCCACACACAAGACATAATGAAATCAAAACTCAATGAAATTTAATTTAAGCATAAACATAGAAATATACTCCTAATCCCGGAGCGTGCTGATGGGAGGATTGTCCAACGAGAAGCCACCGCCTCATACAATTTCGGTTGATGCCCCATTTGACAGAATGACCTCCTTTCATCGGGTGGTGTATCCGAAAGGATCGAATGCCGTGGCCGGATCGGTGGCGCATAAGCATCGGTGGTAGATTGTAAAGGCCGGCCGCCCTCACTCTGCTCGCTAGGTGTAAATGGAGTAGAAAAAGGGGGCAACAAACCCAATTGCTTCCGATCCAAACCGAAAGTTGTCACCCGGATCCAATTACATAATTGTATCCAATAAGTCCATGATCGCTATTACGAGGATGATTAAAACGGGTTTTGATTAGTTTTTTTTAATATTTTAATAAATTTTTATTCTTGATTAATGCCATCAGTCGCTTAGAGACGGGAAAAAGAGACATCGCTAGACTCGAGGGACCTTTTCCCTCAAAGTGGATAATACAGGGACCTGGTGAAAAATAATAGAGGGACTAAATGGTCATTTTGAAATAATAGAGGGACTATCAAAGGTATTATACCAATACTTGGTAATTAAAAAGAAAAAGTCATAGAGATTTAAGATTTCTCTATAATCTAAGTAATAATGTACATTATTCTAATTAGTTGGGTTAGATAAAAACTAACAGCTTTGTTGAGATTTTTAAATAGGTTGGTGCAAAAGACAAGAAAGGTGATAAAGAATAAGAAGCACACAAAGAAAAAGCTTAACTAGTAAAGTCCAAGATTCTAAACAATTGGTTGTGGGATTGAAAATACTTGGTTGGAAAAAAATGAAACTAAGATGTAGATCAGATACAATTGGGTGCACAATTCTAAATACCTTTAGGTATCATTGCGCTTTTAAATTTTTAATATTAATTTATTTATTTGAAAAAATGTGTGTTAATTTAATACTTATGAGATGAGCCTTGAACTGCTTCCTTAGAAGAACACAAACCTAATAGGGGACCCGGGACCGAGGACCGGTGCCAATAGACTTTGGCTAGTTTTTTACTTTTTTGAAAAACACACACTTGTTATTTATTTATTTTAAAGTTTTTTAGTGAAAATTGCCAAAAACCTCTAAGTTTGTAAAAATTGCCAAAAACACCCCTGCTAGTTTTTAGTAAATCCCTAAAAACCCCTCCTTTTAAAACACTATGTTTTTCAAACCCCAAAGCCCCGTGAACGGATGGAACGGAGTGAGTTTCAAATTTTATGGACGAAAATGTCCCTTGCATGGGGAGTCGAGCTGCAGCCCATCTCGAGCGGTTTGAGAGGAAGTGGGGTGGGCTCGTAGGGTAACCCCAAGAGACGTAATTTATTGGAGCCAGCATACTGCTTTTTTTCTCAACCTCGCTCTCGCCTTTTCCATTTCCAGGGTCGCTCCGGTTGTCTCTACCGGCGAAGCCTCAGAATTGGCATTTCATCGCCTTTTTCCCTTTCCACCCAGTATCTCGAAGAAGAAGTCCCCTCAGCAACTAGTTGGCATTTCATCGCTTTGCAATCTAAGGTATTGAGTATGGTTTTATGTTAACTGCTTTGCTTACAAAGAAAGATTTTTTTCGGTTTTGTTTTTGTGCTCCCTGCTTTTTGTTGGAAGATATTGAAGTCTCAGTAGGGGATTTCTACCGGTTTTTGTTAGTCTCACAGGAGATTTTCAGTTAGGGTTTTGTTTTGTTTTGTATTTGTCAGATGTATACACTATCGAAATAGTTTTTTCGATTGTTATGATTTGTGTAATATTTATAATGTACATTTCCCTTTCGCTTTGATATGGTTGCGCTTTTACAAAACGAGGTCGACGCTTAAGAAATGAGGATGTTACAGCTTAAAAATTTGTTGTCTCGCTTATGTATTCCCGCTCTGCTTAAGAAAAATGGGTCTTCGTCTAACATTTGATATCTCTCGCTTAATAACCGAGAGGTTACCGCTTAAAACCTTATATTTCCGCTTAAACTTTGTCAATACCGCATGTTGAATGTGTTGTTATTGTCGCAGTTTGTGATTATGGCGGTCAACCTAGTTAATCGGGCGATGCTATTTGACAACCGGGTTGTGGAGACGGGAGATTATTCAAGGACACCGCTTGCGCTCGCTCAATCGAGTCGAAGCTATATACCAAGAGAGGGCCCTTCTTGATTCTTCTTTTGCAAAAGGTACGATGGTCGCATCAATAAATTCGTGGATCGGGGGAAAAGCCTCGCTGAGTTTCAGGCCTCGTGGATGTGGCCCTCGCTTTGGTCTCAGCTATGATGGCGACGCAGCGTGCTTTCGTAAGAAGAAGACCCGCCTAGCTGCTCAAGGGCGGTGATTTATCAAAAACCCACGAGACAGACATAGACTCCATCAAGAGCATTCTTTGCGCAACTTGTTCGATGAGGGGAGAAGAAGATAATTTTGTCAAACTCCCCGATGGTGTACCTCATGGGGCATGCCCCTCTTCCCAAATACATCATGCTCGGGTTCCGAATCGGATCATTGATTACGCCGATGATCTACCACCATCATGGGGCGATACGCATGGCGCTAGCGACGACAGCGGCTTTATGGAGGATATTCCCCTAGCCACTGCCCGAGTGCAAGATAGATGTGCCGGGAAGAAGTCCAACACAGGGTACATTAAGGGTTGCCTTGGCCGCTGCTTTAACGTCCGCGTTGTACGAGCTCGACCGAACGGGAAGAAAAATCCGCTTCGTAAGGTCCCAAGGATGCCGCTACTACGTGAAAGTATTTACCTAAGCAAGCATACTATAGAAACCAGCCTTTTGTCATCGCTCGATGGGAAAGAGGTAATAAATCATGGACAATGCTTAACATAAGTCTTTTAATGCTTTAAACATATTATTTAGTGTTTAACTTTAGTGTTTACCGCTTAAAAACTTATTCATACCGGGTTTAAATATTTTGTTCTCCGCTTAAATATATTCTATAACGCTTACATATATAAACAACTATGCTTTAAAATATAGTTTTTTACAGTTTAAAATGACTGATTTCGCTGACATTGTTTGGTTTACATATGTTAGTTTCCGAAACTGGTTCCGTCCACGTCAAGAAGAAATATTTATCGAGTTAACCGACCTGATGGATGCTATCTGCTCTGAACCACTTGCTCGAGGCGTGACGAGAGGGCAGCCTCTCATCGCGGCGCTGCCGACGCAGCTCTCCTACTTCCAGCCCACCACGCGCACGCAATCCTCGACGCCGAAGAAGCCCTCCCTACCCCCTAGCAGACTGCAACAACCCCTACCACGACAATGACAAATTTCCGATTGGGCACTCGACCACGGGTGCACTGACCATGGCAGCCCCTCCGACCGCAGCCTCAACCGTGACTATTAGGCTAAGATGTCACCGCAACTCTTACGCAGACGCCGATATTGATGATCGAAGTTTCGGCTTGTCGCCGTGGTCGAGGCAATCGGAGGGACATTCACAACCGATCGCGCCATCCCTCCAAAGAATCGAAGCACCCGACGAACGAGGCATCGGAATTTGACGACGGCGACATCATCGGAAGGTCATTCCAAGACGGCCACATTCAAGAGACTTGCGATAAAAGAGGAGAACAATATCGCTCGCTTCCACCACCGACCGACGATGAAATAATAGCAACACCATCGGCGGCCGATGTCAGCTATCGAAGATCGTCACCGCTGATGACACGGTCATGATGGTGGAGGACATCGCCGATGATGTGGTGCCGTCATGGCCGCTGAGAAGGTCGTCAACTCTTCTTAATGAATCGATGGACCCGTGGAACCGGCTGCCGAGATTAAGCGGCATCAAAAGATGGACACAATCCTGCAAGATCAAGAACAAGCTAGGGCGTGTGTCCCAATGATGCCGCTGCCATGGCCACGGCTGAGAAGATCGTTGAATCAGTCACGCGGTCGCGCGCCGATCAAGATCGCAACGGGCAGACACAATCCCACCACAAATATAACCATGTAAGGGTGTGTGCTCGCGGTTGATGTTGTCGCCGCCGTCCCCTCGATCGGGAGCCGTGCACAATCCCACAACAAGAACAACCATGTAAGGAGTGTGTCCGCAGCTGATGTCACGTCAGCATCGCCCTCGCATCGAAGGAAGATGCCGGTGTCGAACACCGCGAAGGTGCAACACAGTGTCTCATGAAGACCCCGACTCGAGCAACGAGAGAGATGATCAAGGCCAATCAACAATGGGACCGTATTTTCATCGAAAAGCTTTTTATTCAAAAGATGGGTCGGGCTCGTCCTCGCCTTAACAAATACGAGCGTGGAGTTGATGAGGATCTTCCTCAACTACCTATGGATCGGGTAAGTCTTTAAAGTTTTTATGATAGTGTTTAAAGTTTTTATTATAGTGTTTAATCCATTTTTCTAATGGTGTTTAATGTCTTTTAAGTTATGATTTAATTTTTTTCTACTTAACGTTTAATTATATATAATATCATTTAACAATTGATAATATCATTTAAACATTTACAATATGGTCTTATTATATCTCAGTTATCGCTTAACCTCAAGACTCGTGCGTGGAAGAATGACGCCGTCGAGCACCACACGCGACAAATTGTACACGCCGCAGGGGGGAAGGAGATGGTCACGATGATGTGATGGACGCTTTCAGATGCATTATACAAAAGTCGCCGAGCAAAGAGCCATATCCTTACAAGAAGCGCGCTCCATCACCGTATCGCTTGCGCTTATGTCAAAGCAGTGACGCACTCACATGAAACAATTATGGCTATGGTCGGGGATGCTATGCGCAACCCGCATCGTAAGTTCAAATTGTCATCCTCCCGATAATCACTGAATGGTCACTTCCATGTCGTCGTCCCCTCGATAATGATAAACAAGAATACAGTGATTATTCTTCACGTCCGGGTACGATAAAGACGCTGTTGGACATGGTAAGATCTTTAATTATGTCCGATTAATAGTGTTTGGTATTTAATCGGTATTCTAATCTCAACTTGCATATCCTCGACAAACTGAATCTATTCGACAATCTGTGTCGATATGCAGCTCGCGTAGTCGGCGACTGCAGAAAGGGCACCCACTGCACGACATGGAAACCCCACGCCTAAAAACAAGGAAGCGCCGATTGCGCCGCTCACGCCATGCGGTTTATCGAACAATTACTTTGGGGTGAGAAGTTACGGCTACCGCAGCATGCACGTTCCTTACCTCGCATTAAGATACGTTACCCGCATACTTAAGGAGGGTAGGGCAGCTCTCATGTCCATGACAGAAGGGGTCGTCACAAGCGGGTTAAGATTTGTGACCTAAGAACATGTCTTGTATATCTCAATGTCAATTTTTGTTTTCGAATGTAAACCCCGACATTCAATTCATTGTTTTTCGCTTTTCGGAATACAGACTTTGTATATCTCAATGTAAATTTTGTTTTGTTTTCAATTGTAAGGCGTGTTAAATTCCATTCTGGGCCATTTCATTGTTTAATTTACGTCTGTAATTGTGTACATTTCGCTTAATTGTTTAAATATACCATATATCGCTCGATTAAATATTTCAACTTACAACGATCCGCTTAAAAATAACAAAGCTCTATTTAAACACATTCAATTGGTCAGAAAGAGTAAGAGTTTAAATATGGAAAGTTGCCCATCAATACACAATGTTTCCAGTCATCGCCGGGCTTATTTACAATGCCTAGTCGGCGACAGCTTACATTGCAAAGATCGCCGATCATGACCGGATCCACGGCAGCATGCCGAATGTAACTCGCGGACATCAAACGCCATGACTCGATCCTTCTTTTCGCTCTAGTGCCGCCCAGCTGCCTTCTCGCCACAAAGGTCGCAAACGAAGCTCACGATTTCGTCTCGAAGGCTCCCATTATCGTCGGTATGGGGAATATAGCTTCCTTTGTACGCCCGCTTTGTAATTGTCGACGATGAAGTACCCGCTAATAAATCAATGTACGCTGGTGTCTCCGTCTCGCATTATTGTAGCACAAGCGTTGTTTGTAAAGGGATACCATAAACTTGCCACCTTGACATACGAACAAGTTCGATGGCGTAGATCTACATGTAGTTGCCGGACCGTCGATCACCTCGTAACGATCGATACACAACGACCAACACGTAAGATTTTCGGCTGTCCCCTCAACAATGATCTCTACCTTCGAATGTATGTCTCGGGCATAAGTAGGTCTCCCATTTGTTCGCTGCTCACGCCGGTTACATAACATGCGCATCAACTCGAACCTGCAAATAAGGTTAAACAAAGACAGATGATGGTTAAATAATTCAGAAACATGTTTGAACATTATTGTAAATATTTAACCGTAAAGGATTAATATTTAAAGTCGATAAGTGTAATTAAACAAAAGATTGAGAATGTTTAAAGGGTGACACTAAATGTTAAGTGTAAACCAACATTCGCAGACCTTACGGAGTCGCACCATTTTGTCACCGGTAAATGACGTGCTTCCTTGATCCAAGCATCGAACGACTCCGCGACGCTTTGAATACATCTCACCCCAACGATCACCTCAAACAGTATAATTCACACCAATGTGCCATATCCGATTTATTAATCAACCAGCTGATGAGCTTCGGGTGATGTGGCTGCAGTCTCATTCACGGTATCATCAAAATCTTTTAGCCGTGGATACCCACGCAATGCGGAAGCATATAGACCAACACTCCTCCCTCAACGACTTCCCCAAGTTTCGACATTGGCTTTCATAAAATTGGCCTCCAAAATGTCGAAGATGCGATGCATGTGGCGACAGAAGGGAAGACTCTCGCAATTGCGCTCACAAGGCCCTTGGACCCTGTCCGACACGAAAGGTAATTATCTCATGATAATCTCCATCCTCGTATAAGGCATCACCCTAACTTAGATATGAACCAAGTCCAATTGGCATCGGTCTCGTTGTCGACTATACCAAAGGCGACGGGAAAAACCATTGATTTCCATCTTTCCCTGGGCACCCAAGAGTGTACCCTCGATATTTTCCCAGGAGGCTGTGCACCATCGAGAAACAGCACGCCGCCCTGCAAGCCCTCTTGAATCCCTGACAACACACGCTACCGAAGAAAAGAATACACGCTTTAAAACGATCACCGTCTCTTTCCACGATCGCAACGCCGCCGATTTGTCTCACCCACCTTATCCACATACCAAAGCAAACAGCCGTAGCTCGGAGATGTCACTACGCCGAGGACCACCCGGCATGCTCTTTTTCCCAACCAAGCTCGCTTGTATGGTATGTGGACACCATGTTCCCGCAACATGTCCCTTCCTCGAATGTCGATGGCCTCGTCATGAGGACGCGTCCTCGAGCTCGAATCACCGCGCGCTAACCCATGGACGCTTTCGGATGTGACGCATCAACCCATGCCACCACCGCAAGTGTGTGACGGGTTGATTGTCTTAATTCTGAAAGTATTTTTGTTATACTCTTTTGATGCATGAAGGCGCTAATGACAACCATCCAGCAGCTGATTCCACGACTACCCAATGTTTTCGTCTTTTATGAATTTGAAGTCAAAAATTACTTTTTGATCGATGATTTGAGTACATCCCTCGAAATGTTCGACACCGGCAAAACGTTGTCCAATATCCAACGACAGCACTTCAGAATGATCTGACGAGGAAGGAAGACATCCCACGCCCGTCGTGGTCACCATAGGGATGAATCGAGCACTCGCAGTAATCAATTCCCCGCCAACACTTCAGCCAAATGAAAATATCAATATGTTAAGCGGAGAATATAATGTTTAAGTGATAATGACAATATTTAAACGTTAAATTAAATACTTAGCGCAGCTAACTAATAACGTAAATCCATCTAGTACAATATGTTAACCAGAGGACGGACATATTTAAACACTAATGGCCCTGCATAACCCGGAACATTTAAAAGAGAGGAACTTACAACGAGTAAAACTCAAGCTATTAGGATTCTAAGTAATGGCACATTTTTCTCGCTCCCGACGACAAGATCAACTACAAAGACATTTGAAGATGGAGTGCACGTGACACATCCGTCACCGGAAGTCAACATCGCTTTTCTATTGGGCAAACCGCTTTTATATCCATCCGTGTGATGAACTTAACCCCTCGACAAGAGAAACTTCGAGACCCCATCGCTCACATATCTCGGCTAACACCAACTCCCTAAGAAGTCGCGAGCCAGTGAACATTAGCACTCTTCCCTCCCCGTTGAATCTAGCTAATACCACAAAAACTCTCCATAATATATCGGCGGAAAACCAAATCGTATGCAAAACCAGAATGAAATAAAGAACAAAAATAAGGAAGAAGAAGAAGAAGTAAGAAGAAGATGTAAGACAAACAAACAAGACAGTGATAGTAGCAAACAAAAAGTGCATATATATATATATCACTGTCGCGATGAAGACCAAAAAGTGCATAGAGGTTAGACTGGACGTGATGTGATTGGGCGGTATTTTTTCCTCCATTAGAAGGGCAAAAAGGAAAAAATATATGCCACTCGTCGCTGATGAAGACGATTGTCATCGCCGACATGAGTATCTGCTTAACTGTCAAGTTTTTTATGTTTAAATGCATACATATAGTGTTTAACATAACGACTACGGTTTAAATAAAGTCTATATTATGTAAATATCGTAAAACGCTTTAAATATAGTGACTTAACTGCTTTTGAAATATATGTTATTGTTTAAATTGAATGCTTTCACCGACATCGCGTGAAGATGGGTACCCTCCCCGGTCACTCGCTTAAACATCTTTACGTATTTTTCTTAAACACCGTTGTCATTGTTTAAAGAGTAACTCGAGTATTGTTTAACTTTTTTTCTATTGTTTACTAATGACGCTCTTTTTGTTTCCCACATTGTTTTTTACTAGGTCTCTGCTTTAAATTTCGTAAGTTCACATTCAAATAAAACATTCGCTACAACATTTACAAAACATTTACAAAACATTTACAACATTTACAACATTTACAAGGACTTTCGACACTCACGACTCGACCCTCGTATAATCGAAACAAGTGTCCGTACATTCGAACTGCTCACACGCGTTGTATAACATGCGCATCAACTTGAACCTCGCACAACATACAACATTAAAAAGGTTAAACAAACACATTCATGAAAACGACTATTAATCAATGTGTCATGGTCGGACTTTAGCTGAAGATATCGGGTAGTTAAACACGTAACGACATAGTTATACACTCGACGTAATGTTCTTAAACCAGTAACAAAAAGTCTCAAGTGATAAATATCAACCCTCAGTCTTAAAGGATGTTTCTGACCTCCTCCTCTAGAGAATCCTCCTCAATCACGCATACGTGAAAACTTTCTTTTCTTACCCAAGTCGAAAAAGCTCGCTAATTGCTTCCCGCCATCCACACCGGAGAATCCTCCGCGATTCGTGCAATTACGCGAGCATTTCGCTTGGGCAAGAAAAAGATAGTTTAACTTGCGTGATTACTACCGATCGATTCTCAAGATAAGGAAGGAGGTTCACTAAACATCCTTTCGTGATAGAGCGGTCGTCCATGGGAAGAGGAGGAAGACGAGGAGGAGGAGGAGGAGGATGAGGACGACGACGCAGTGGTCGTCCGTGGGAAGGGTTCTTCCCGGTTATTTATCGTGCGAAGTCCACAAGCAGTCGACTCTTCATATCCGAGAAAAAAATCAAACGCACTACGGACCGACATCGATCTGGGACTTACAACGAACGCAAAGTGTTCGGATATGATAGTTACTGCAGCATAAGAATTAATCGCCGCCATTAATTCTACGCACGGATACCATAACCTCTGCCACCGCCACGCCACACCGCCAACAATTCGGATCAAACGGAAAAAGATCACCGCTTTTACGCAGAGACTTTGAGAATTTAAACGTTAATATGAAAAGTTATACATGTAAAGATAATGTTAAACGGAGATGACAAGTATTAAACGGATATGACAATTATTAAACATATTAGTAATATATTTAAACGGATAATAGCAAAATAGTTAAACATTATTTAAAATATACAAAAAGATAACAATGAACGAGAAGAACTTTACAACGAAATGAACTCGCTTTTCAAACGGAGACGACTAATGGCACACGCTCGCCTCGACAATAAAATCGAATATATTTCATTCGAAGATCGAAGTCAGCTCGACCAATCCGATGGAAATCAACTTCATTTTTCTCATTGAGAAACCGATTTATATATTTCGGGTATGATAAACTTCACCCTGACTACCACTAAATGAATCGCCATAATCACCTCGCCGAATGGTCAAACTGAGCAAAGAACGAAGAGATTCTCACCAGACATGCAAATCCCGATGTAATCGAAGTCGAACAACTCAAATGAGGGAGAAATGAGGAGAACAACAAGACGTAATGCAACTCCCATGCATTGCTCATCGAAACCAAGCGAAAAACCCTCGAAAAGGTCGAATATGACGATTTGACGCTTTCCTTTTCCCACCATTTTCAAGGCCAAAAACTGGGATTTCACAACATAGACCCATTTGAAGTGTAACTGTAGGGGTAATAGTGAAGTTAAACACTAATCTAAGTACCGTCCAGGGGTGTGTAAAAGTAGGAGGGGGTTTTTGGAAAGTTTTGAAAATTACGATGAGTGAACAGTAATTTTCCCTAAACAATAACTAGAAAAACTTTTAAAAACATTTTTTATTTCCTTATAAATTCTTTTAAGGCGATAAGTAATATAAAATTTCTTATACAAAAGTACAATAATTAAAAAAGACAAAAAAAAAAAAGACAAATCTTTTTTATGAAAAAAAGTATTTTGAATGGTTTGTGAGCAATTTTCTAATATATATATATATATATATTGATAAAAACAAAAAAATGAAAAAAAAGGAGAAAAAAATCTTAAATTCAGATTTTTATTTTATTTAAAAAGAACCTCAGAACTCAAGGTTGCATCTCTTTGTATAAAAGCCATCAAACTTTTACTTATTTTTCCTCTCTTTCTCTGAACTTTTTTTTAACTCCATGAAATTATTGATTATTGTTCATCCAAGTGATGGCTTCAGTTGGTTCTCTTCATGTGTACCATTCTCTCCTCTTTCATGGCGGAGCGAGCAGTGGGAAAAGGCTCGCCTTTGATCCTTCTCGCTTGCAGTTGCAGAGCACTGGTGATCTTTGTGGAAGTGTTTGTGGAATGCGAATCGGAAGAGGTGTTGGCAGTGGTGTTTTGATTGGGCGGAAGGAGCGCAGAGGTCTGGGAGTTGGTAGGAAAGATGGTGGCTTTGAGATCGAGGAGGATGATGAAGATGGAGATGAAAAGGATGTTGCCGATGATGCACTCCGTGCCACCATTAGAAAAAGCAAAAAGGTTCTCGAAAAGCAGAAGAATTTGCTCGAAAAGGTAGTAATTTTCTTTTTTTTTTTAAATTTTTATTTTAGCTCTTGCGTTTTAGGTTTTAAAGTTCTTATCTTGTCTGCTGTTTTTCTGATCTTTTTCTTATTAATCATTTATCTTGCAAATTTGTTGACGATATAGATCACAATTGTTCATGTATTTGTGGTGAATGACGGTGGTATTGATTGAAAATGTTTGTGTTTCTATATCTCGGATCAGGCTTATTTTTCAGTACTAACAATCATGATCATGTGAATTTTATACTCGAATTTGGTAAGAATAATGGGTTGATTTAAAAAAAAAACATATTGGAGAATAGGAGTGGTAATTCATCACTATGTTGTATTAATAAGAGTCAATTTGTAGAATTTTCATCAAAATTTTTCTTTTTTTAGAGGAATTTGTTTGAAATCTTTGTTAAATCTACTGAAGAGGAGTTGAACCAAAATCAGTAATGTTACTATCTTTTTTTGGTTTAGTGAATTTTGTTAACTCAATGGCTTTAATATATGACATGAGCAAGATATTCAAACGAAAGCAGTAATCAGCGATTGGATTGCTTCCTTATGACTTATATTGTGAAAATATTCAAGATGATATTGTACCAGTGGTACACATGTTTTACATGCCTACTCAAGAACCTTATTTTGCTGCAGATTGTGGCAAGTAGGAAGATGGTTTCATCCTTGGAAAGTAGTGTTCTCAGCGGTCAGCCGGGGACAGATTCTTATGACGGGAATGGCACTTCTTATTTGAAGGTGGGCCAAACAACAAATGGAGAAGCACTTGATCGAGAACACGAGAGTGTTGTTAGTTCTGATAATCATACCAACTCGAAGATTACAGGTTCTGCAACTATGATTGATGGAGATCTTGTTAAGGAAGAGAGGAAAGTCAAAACTAGATCTCAAGCTGAATCCTCAATTGCACATGCTCCTGGATTAGTTAAGAAAGAAGATGGTTTGAAAACAGCTTCGTCTAAGGTTACAACAACGCCTGTTTTGGAAACCTCCAAATCTACTGGATTCAAAGGTGCTACTAAATTCAAAGATGAAACACTTAAGGATTTGGTAGAAGCAGATGTTGACGTTGTGGATGGGGAGCATGAAATCACTCCAGAGCAAGAAAAAGAGGAATCCCTTCCTTTGGCTGGGGTGAATGTCATGAATGTTATAATAGTAGCCGCAGAATGTGCTCCTTGGTCCAAAACAGGTTTTTACATTTTCACTTCAAGCTTGTCCTTGACCAATATTTTCGTGTCTTTTTATGCATATTGAGCTTTGACATGCCAATTTCAGCCCCTTTCAAAGTCCAGAATTACAGATGTTAATCATCAGTGGTTCTGTGTAGTTTCTTAATTAGCTAGGTATACCTACATGGGGTTTTTGATGATTTGCGGCAGGTGGGCTTGGTGATGTTGCTGGAGCATTACCAAAGGCTTTGGCTAGGAGAGGCCACAGGGTTATGGTATGTTCATCATCAGTGTCATTATTTGATGCAAACTCTGTAGAGTGGGAGGCAAAGTCACTTGGTTTTGACTATTTCTCTTTTGCTGGCATGTGTAACTTTATAAATTCAGGAAACCTATCTGAAGTGGCGTAGTGCCACTGGACTTTCTGAAAGTGTTGCAACAAAAGTTTTCTTATTGTAACTGTTTAACAGGACCTTGCAACCTTCTTTTTGGCTTCAGGTTGTGGTGCCACGGTATGGTGAATATACTGAACCTCAAGCGACTGGTGTACACAAACATTACAAGGTTGATGGACAGGTATCCACAGTAAAAAAACAATGTTATGTTGCTTTATTTCGATAATTTTATTGATAGCTTTGTTTTTATAATAAAAATATTGTATTGCTTTGGTATTTTCTTGTGTAGGATATGGATGTAACTTATTTTCATGCCTACATCGATGGGGTGGATTTTGTTTTCATTGATAGTCCTATTTTTCGCCATCGACAGAATGATATATATGGTGGAAACAGACAGGTAAATTCCCATGATTAACTACCTTTGACAAGCTGAGAAAAGCATCTAGTAGATTGTAATTACTTGAGTTACTTTTGCAAATGTTCTGTCAGTTAACATTTGGCTCCTCATTTTAGTGGGCATAACTGATTTACATTATCAGTATTTTGTGACTTAGCTTTGAAATTAAACGCAGGACATTTTGAAACGCATGATTTTGTTATGCAAAGCAGCCATTGAGGTACGTCCTTTTGAGTTCTTCAACATGAATGTCAGAAATGATTCTTTGCGGGTGAAAACATTTATAGGATTGTTTGTATTTTGCTATTTTAACCTGTGGAAGATATTATTAGTTTGCTACAATCTCCAAAACTGTGGAAGGTGTATCCTCAAACACTATGACCTTGTGAAACATATTTGTAGCTTTGGGAGAAATATCTCGTGTTATTTGCTCTTGCTTTGTTATATTTAAACAAAATGATCTCATATTTCTTTTCCATTGAGTAGTGAACTATCATGGATCGCTTACCATATTTCCTGTTATTATAGAAATGAACTGTTCTTGTACACTGAATAACACATTTCCAATAGAAATGTTTTCCTGTAAAAATCTGAATTTCTTTGTTTAAATTTTTAACAATATCTAGTTCCCAAGTTTCCAATGGCTATCTTTAATAGTAAAAAGCTGTTTTCAGGTCCCCTGGCATGTTCCATGTGGTGGTGTCTGCTACGGAGATGGAAATCTGGTTTTCATTGCAAATGATTGGCACACTGCCTTGTTACCTGTTTATCTGAAGGCCAACTATCGTGACCATGGCTTGATGAAGTATACTCGAAGTGTGCTTGTGATTCACAACATTGCTCACCAGGTATCTCAGCTAAGCTTCCATTATTATACTTAATATATTCGCCGACTGCTCAGCATACGTGCCAGAAATCCAAGATTGCTATTCTCTGTTTTAGTTTCCTTATTAGTTGGTTCTCCCAGGGCCGGGGTCCTGTAGAAGACTTCTCCTTTACAAGTCTACCTGAGCACTACATCGATCTGTTCAAACTCTATGATCCAGTAGGAGGCGAGCACTTTAATATATTTGCTGCTGGTATAAAAACCGCTGACCAGGTTGTTACTGTAAGCCGTGGTTATTCATGGGAACTGAAAACATCGGAAGGTGGCTGGGGTCTTAACGAAATCATAAATGAGAATGATTGGAAATTTCGAGGCATTGTAAATGGTATCGATACTAAAGATTGGAACCCTGAAGTAGATATACACTTGAAGTCAGATGGGTACACAAACTATTCACTGGAAACCTTTAAAACAGGCAAAGCCAAGTGCAAAGCTGCGTTGCAGCAAGAGCTTGGCTTGGCAGTCCGTGAAGTACCAATCATTGCATTCATTGGGAGGTTGGATCATCAGAAAGGTGTGGATCTCATCGCTGAGGCTATGCATTGGATTGTTGGCAATGATGTGCAAGTGATATTGTTGGGAACTGGAAGACCAGATCTAGAAGAAATGCTGAAGAAGTTCGAAAGAGAGCACCATGAAAAAGTTCGAGGATGGGTTGGCTTTTCTGTGAAGATGGCGCACCGGATCACAGCAGGCGCTGATATTCTCATGATGCCATCGAGGTTTGAGCCTTGTGGACTGAATCAGCTCTATGCCATGGCTTACGGGACAGTGCCCGTAGTGCATGCTGTCGGTGGACTTCGGGATACCGTGCGTCAGTTTGATCCTTACAGTGAGTCTGGATATGGTTGGGCTTTCGACAGAGCTGAGTCTAATCAGCTAATCAATGCCTTAGGAAATTGTTTGAAGACATATTGGAATTACAAGGACAGTTGGGAGGGACTCCAGCGGCGGGGAATGACGCAAGATCTCAGTTGGGACAACGCTGCTGTGCAGTATGAAGAAGTTCTTGTTGCTGCCAAGTACCAATGGTGAATGTCAACAAAATAATCACCAGACCTGGATCCAAGCTACCGGTTTTTACGTACACTTAATGATCGATTTTGTTCATTTCTGTCGATTGTAACCCAGGTTTCAAGTCACTTGTCCGAAGTTAAATATTTTGCGTAATAAATTCCGCGGGAGAGTTTGTTTGTTGTCAATGACCCATGTAAAATACACTGGTTTGTGAATTATTATCAATCTTCTTGCAATTCAATCAGATTAACTTTTCCCGAAGTGAAAATTTTTTTACTGCAACTTTTTTCACAATAATTTAGGACCCTACCTCCCGGAGTATCTGAGGAACATGATTAAGAGCCAACGTAAGACATCAGGTTCATTAATCCGAACCGACAAAGAAACAACAAATTCAGCTACATTAAACAATTCAAGTCATCATCCATCTCGGTTGTGTGCAACTACCACTAAACTTGAAGCCTGACGAGTCAGAAGCATGTGTGAATTGCAGAAAAGCTTATGAGGGACAGGTAGCCTCATGATCTGAGAGGATTGATAGATCTATGAATCTCATTTGTTGCATTTAATATTGTTAGAAAAATAACAAAGATGTATAAATGCCACTCGAAGCAAGTCAATTAAAGTTTTAAAATTTCAACATAATAATAATAAGTGGAAATTGCCAAAAACACCTTGTAAGTTTATGATATTACAAAAACAGATTAGTTTTTCGACTCCTCAAAAAGCCCCTTCCTTTTGAATTGATGATTTTTTTAAACCCCACAAACATCTAATAGTGATTGATAGAATTAATTTAGAATTTTTTTGGACTGAAATTGTCCCCTGCGTGGGAAGTTGTGGCAAGTGTGACGAGATTTGACTATAATGCCCTTGGGTGCAGATGAGTTTCATTTAAAAAAATGAAGCTCTATTTAAAAATATGAGGTATGAGGTTCATTTTAAAAAAATGAGTTTCCTATTTAAAAAAATGAGTTTTTGGTTTAAAAAAATGAGTTTTTCATTTTAAGAAATGAGTTTTTACAGTATAAGAAATGAGGTTTCGTTTAAAAAAAATGAGGTCTCGTTTAAGAAATGAGTTTTTCAGTTTAAGAAATGAGGTTTTTTTGTTTAAAAAAATGAGGTCTCTGTTTAAGAAATGAGTTTTTTTGTGGTGTATTTATCACCCCCAAAATCTCTTTTATTATGAGTTAGGGTGGGCAGATGAGACAAAGCATCGCGGCTCACAATCAGCGATCACGTTGCATGAAAAATGGGATTTCAAGTTCGAGAAAAAAGGTGCAACCTTTCGATGCCTTCGCTCGACGACGAGGAGCATGCGGTCTTCCCCGAGGTCGGCGACGAAGAAGATGAAAGAGATGAGGTCGACGGCGGGGGAAGGCGATGAAAAGCGAAGCGAAGACGGCGAGATCGAACCCTCATCGGGCAGCCGCCCTCCCTCCGTTCCTCGTCGCGACTTAGGCACCATGGATCCAAACCCCGGAATGATCCCTAACCCTAACCCTATTGCTATCCATGTTGCGGTCTCCGCGATCGAGAATGGTTCCGATTCGAGTTCGACTCGTCTTATCCGGCGTCACCACCGAAGACCTCACCACTCCGACCGCCGAGGAACGTCGCCAACCGGATCGCCAGCGCCGATAAAGATTTCTCCTTTAAGACCCCACACGAGCGAGGCCACCTCGAGATCGCTCGCGGATCTGGAGCTCGGCACTCAAGCGTTCGCGCGAGATCAGCGACGATGAGATACTCAATGTCCCTACTCAATGAGGTCTCTGTTTAAAAAATAAGCTCTCTGTTTAAGAAATGAGTTCTGCTTTAAGAAATGAGTTCTCTGTTTATATGCTTGTTTGTCTTTGTTTAAATATCGATGTTTCGCATTTTAATATATTGCGTTTACGTTTAAAAAAAGTGCTTAAATATCGTTGTTTCTATTTAAATATATGCGAGTGCAACCTTTCGATGCCTTCGCTCGACGACGAGGGAGCATCGCGGTCTTCCCGAGGTCGACGGCGAAGAAGATGAAAGAGATGAGGTCGACGACGGGGAAGGCGATGAAGGCGAAGGCGGCGAGATCGAACCCTCATCGTAGCCGCTTCCTCCCTCCGTTCACATCGCGACTTAGGCACCATGGATCGAACCCGGAATGATCCCTAACCCTAACCCTATTGCTATCCATGTTGCGGTCTCCGCGATCGAGAATGGTTCAGTTCGAGTTCGACCCGTCTTATCGGCGTCGCCACGAAGACCTCACCACTCCGACCGCCGAGGAGCGTCGCCCAGCCGGATCGCCACGCCGATAAAGATTTCTCCTTTAAGACCCCACACGAGCGAGGCCACTGCCGAGATCGCTCGCCCGGATCCGGAGCTCGGCACTCAGCGTTCGCGAGATCGTGACGATGAGATACTCAATGTCCCTACTCGATGAGGGTCTCTGTTTAAAAATAAGCTCTGCATTTAAGAAATGAGTTCTCTGTTTATATGCTTGTTTGTCTTTGTTTAACTATCGATGTTTCTGTTTAATATATTGCGTTTACATTTAAAAAACTGCTTAAATATCGTTGTTTCTATTTAAATATGTACGAGTGGCCAAGATTAATTGGTTTTTATATCCAGGATTAATTTATCACGTAAATATTTATTTTTCTGTTTAAATATTAATGTTTTTGTTTAAAAAATGAGTTTTATGTTTAAAAAAATGAGGTTTCTGTTTAAGAAATGAGTTTTCTGTTTAAGAAATGAGGTTTCTGTTTAAGAAATGAGTTTTTTGTTTAAGAAATGAGGTTCTGTTTAAGAAATGAGGTTTCTGTTTAAGAAATGAATTCTCTGTTTAAGAAATGAACTCTCTGTTTAAAAAAATGAGCTCTCTGTTTAAGAAATGAGTACATGCAAAAAGGAATGCAAAAAAGAATGAAAAAAATATATGCAAAAAGGTTTAAGGGCAATGATGGAATTTCATAATGCAGGGGGTAAAAAGGAAGTGAAACAATAAAGGAAGGGTTGTCTGAGGTATGCAAAACTCACAGGGGCTGTTTGGGAAGTTTTGAAATTATCGAGGAGTAAACAGTAATTTTCCCTAATAATAATAATAATAATAATAATATATAATTCTTGAAGATAGAACAGCTTTCCACCCGGATCATTCTTTGAGTTCTACTCAGAAATGAAAATCACATGTGCCACTGTTGAGAGTATCATATGACATTGATCACAATTATTTAATTCTTATCGTGAGCATAATTGGTGACAGGGAATGAGAAATGATATTTTGAATGGTCTATTTTTTTAAAAAATTTTTTTAATCACATACAATCCTTGTATTTTGATTGATGTGTGTGTATATATATATATTTGGCAAATACAACTAGCACTACCTTACAAAGGGTTGTAAAAAAATAGATAAGACAAGTAGTGCACCAGTTAAGTGGGTTAATGATCTCTGGGTTTTATCATGTGAGGTGTACTAATACGCGGGATAATAATGATCTGATAATACTACTATAATATTTTTATAATATATCTACAATATTTATATAGTATTATATTGCGCATGAATTTGGCCGTACACCACTCACTTATTTAAGTGACGTACCACGAGACAATCTAGTGGTTGTCCTTAATAAATTCAAAAAGTGACAAGAAAAGAGAAGTGAAAATTTGGAGGTTGTCTTTAATAAATTTAGAAAGTGACAAGAAAAGAGAAGTGAAAATTTGGATGTTCCCTTTTTATTTTTTATTTTTAATAATTCTTAATTACACACAATTCTTGATGAATATATATATATATATATGACAAATACAACAAGTGCCACCTTATAAAAAAATTATAAAATAAATAGATAGGTATAATAGTACACCGGTTAAATGGTTTAACGATCTTTGGGTTTTATCATGTGTAGTGGGCAAACACAAGAAACAATGATAATATGTCAGTACTACTATAATTTTTCTATAATATATCTACAATATTTGAACAATACTATACTGCACATGAATTTGATTGTACATCACTCATTCATATTCAAATGACATACCACTCGACAATCTAGCGGTTGTCCTTAATAAATTTAGAGAGTGACAATTATTTAATCACTATCATGAGCATAATTTGTGACAGAAAATGAGAAGTGATATTTTTAATGTTCTCTTTGTTTTTTTAATAAATCTTAATCACACAATCCTTGTACTAGGTTGATGAACAGGAATTTTCTCCCAATAAATTCAGAGTTATTTATGAGACATCGGCAGAGAATTCAATGGATGGTTGGGAAGTATGATTGCAAGTAGACCATTTTGTATTTGTAATCCATCGTTTCCCTCTCTGATACCAGCACAATAAATAAAAGAAAAATTAACACCAAAGTTTTTAAATGGTCTGCCACATTTATTTCCCTTCAACCCAAATTTAATGCTGAAGTTGATCTGCAGTGTTTCACCGACAGTAACAGAATGAGAAACTCAGATTTACATATTCAATTAGTAGAAATCTTAAATCTTAAATCATGATAATTAATGAAATGGTACATTGTTTTACAGCTAATAAGAATAGATAAGTCAAGAAAAGATAAAACTCACATGCATGGCCTCCACTCTCCATGTGAAAATGAGACTAGTGTCTCACTCTGTCAAGGTCCATTGGCAGGAGATTAAATTTTTAAAAAAATGGCGGTCCTTCTGTTCATCCTTTCACTGTCTATACCAAAGTCATCAAAGTTGAACTTTAATGTCTTGTCTTCATTTTATTCATCCAAAAAATTATGAAACCAGAAATTTTTTGCTTGATTCATGGATATGTTTGTTTAGATTCTAAAACCCTGTTCTTCTTGCATCAATGGTCCCACTCTCTTTGTTCAACTTTATATAAAAGGTAGTCATGAAGGATCAAATGAGGTAGAAGCTGCTGAGTAGTTTACACATATGGCTGCCATAACTCAGACAGGTAATTCAACCCAAAATTTTTTTTTTAAAATCTTTTTTGCTTAATTGCTTTCCATTGAAGTTTCTAAAACAGCAAACAACAATCTGTGTGCAATGCAGCAGCTGCAGTGATGGCTGTTCTTGTCCAAGTATGGAATTTAGTGAGAGTGACACTAGTTGTGCCATTGTTAAGGTTGGCAATCTTCCTGAGCTTGATGATGACAGTGATGATACTTGTGGAGAAGGTTTTTGTGGGCATGGTGAGTTTGACAGTGAGAATTTTTGGTCTAAAGCCGGAGAAACGGTATCGATGGGAACCGATGAGGCCGGACTTGGAGACCGGACACTTGGCTTATCCTATGGTGCTCATTCAGATTCCAATGTATAATGAGAAAGAGGTAAATTAACATCATTCAAAAACATTAATGTTATACTTTTTCTTGTGTTCTTCTTCTTCTTCTTCTTCTTCTTCTTCTTCTTCTTCTCATAATCATGTTAATGAATAGGTTTACAAGCTCTCAATTGGAGCTGCCTGTAGTCTTGACTGGCCTTCAGACAGGATGATAATCCAAGTCTTAGATGATTCTACAGATCCAATAGTGAAGGTGAGACAGAATTATGATTTAGTGTCAGGCTTTTGGTAATCACTCCACTATTTTCTGTTTTCTTAGATCAGAAAGAAAGTATTCTTTGTTCTTGCATTATTAGGACATGATATGAATTTTTCTTTTTTAATTTTGGCTTATTTCCAGTGTTTGACAATTTGATTAGGTTGCTTAGATTGATTAGAATGAAGCACTAGTGATAATCAAAGTCACTGATAGAAACATGGGTAGGGACTAGGGAGGATTCATATCTTTAAAGTAAGGTGACAGTAGCCAATGAGTTGGACCTCACTTACATTCAATTTCATTGATGTTCCCCATGAGAATTTCAGTTCTGCCATTCTTTTCAATGTCACTTGCTCTTTTCTTTTCTTTGTTGTTCCTTTTTTTGGTGTGAAAATGATCATGAATGATTTTGACTCATAATTAGCATTATGACTTTTTCCTGCTGAGAATTTGAGTAGGATTTGGTTGAGCTTGAATGTCAGAAATGGAAGAGCAAAGGAGTGAAAATTACATATGAAGTTAGAGACAATAGACAAGGTTATAAAGCAGGAGCATTGAAGGAAGGAATGAAGTATGATTATGTTCGAGAGTGTGATTATGTTGCAATGTTTGATGCTGATTTCCAACCAGAATCTGATTTTTTGCTGAGAACTATTCCCTTTCTTGTGTATAATCCTGACATTGCTCTCGTTCAAGCTAGGTGGAAGTTCGGTTAGACTTCTCTCGCTGTTAAAAAAGTTAGAAAACAAAGATTTAGTGCCGGAATAACACCTTTTTTTTTATCTTGTTCTCATGTAGTGAATGCTGATGAGTGTATGATGACCAGGATACAAGAAATGTCACTAGATTATCACTTCAAGATTGAGCAAGAAGCAGGCTCTTCTACATTTGCATTCTTTGGTTTCAATGGTACAGTTGCATTGCATGCTGAAATCTTGGTAGTTTTCGGCCCTACTTGCGATAATTTACAAATCAACAAGTTAAATTTTAGGAACTGCCGGTGTTTGGCGTATTAAAGCCATTGACGACGCAGGAGGATGGAAAGATAGAACAACTGTCGAAGATATGGACTTAGCAGTTCGAGCAGGGCTCGAAGGTTGGAAGTTTGTCTATGTTGGAGACGTTCATGTATGTTTTCCTTTCATCTTTTCAGTCTCTGTTCATGAATTCAAATCTATGTATTGCCTTAAGTTGATGTTTAATTTTAAAATAGGTGAAAAGCGAGTTGCCGAGCACCTTCAAGGCGTATCGGTATCAGCAGCACAGATGGTCTTGTGGTCCTGCAAATTTGTTCAAGAAAATGGCCAAGGAGATAGTGATTAATGAGGTAAATTGCAGCATTTTATTGAACTTCTTTTTGTGAACCCGCAAAACTTACCGACATATATTCATTACATATGTGCAGAATGTGTCAATGTGGAAGAAATTTCATTTGCTATACAGCTTTTTTTTTGTCGGCAAAATCGTTGCTCATACTGTAACATTCATCTTTTACTGCATTGTGATCCCGGTTTCAGTAATAGTACCTGAAGTTGAAATTCCTCAATGGGGAGTGGTTTATGTCCCAACATTGATCACATTTTGCAAAGCTTTTGGAACTCCAAGGTAGAAAAACATACATCAATTCCAAGTCCTTACTTTTCATGAAAGATTATTATACCTGCTGAGAAGAGTACATTTCTGAATTTTACCACAGCTCAATTCATCTGGTGATCTTTTGGCTCCTTTTCGAAAATGTCATGTCCTTACACCGAATAAAAGCCGCTTTTACTGGACTACTAGATGCAGGGAGAGTGAATGAATGGATAGTCACCGAGAAGTTAGGCGATGCGCACAAGCCTAAGAACACCGATAACTTCCAAGATAGCTCAAACACTCAACCACTGATGAACAAGCCTAAGAAAACTCAAACCAATATTTGGCAAAGGTACATGCATGTTAAATTTGAAACCATTGTTTCTTCATGACCGATAAATTTTAATAAACATATTGTTAATTCCTTCTTCTTGCTGTTAGATTCTATTTTTCAGAAATTTGGATTGGTTTGTTCATGTTATCATGCGGTTGCTTTGATCTTGCAACAAGACAGCAAGGCTACTTCATCTACCTATTTCTCCAAGGCTTTGCATTTCTCTTCATTGGTTTTGGATACGTGGGAACATATGTTCCTGGTTCTTAGTCATCTGATTCTTGCAACACTGAATTCACCATCAAATTTTACAGAAGTATCATGTGAATCCTTCCTTTCTCTCTGCACATGTACGGCTCTTTATTCCAATTGACAGATACCAGCAAATGTTGGCTGTCAAGATTCTAGCAATTCATAGCAATTGTACCAAAACAATGTGCAAAAATGCAGCAACAGAGGGAAGAATGGCACTTGTTTGAGTACAATTTTGTAATAATTGCTGCAAATTTTGTCTGTTCAATTAATTTTTTTTTTTAACAAAGGCGATAAGCGCCGCCTTATAATGAGGTGTCAAAGGATATACAGACACAGAAGTGCACTAGTTACAGTAGTTTAACGACCCCCTAGAGATTTATTAACCCGGCCAAATGTCATATGGGGCAATTAAATTTCTACCATGTGCACGCCTAGAAGATATTTCAGGAACCAAACCAAGTTAATAAATCCCGCTGTCTTGTAACCCTGGAGAGGAGGAAAATGATATACTCTCATGAGGGACCTATAAACAGTACAACTACAGTATTTTTATATAGTATATTCAGTATATAAACAGTACTATAACAGTATTATCGACCCAGAAATTTGATTCTGGGTCGATCCATTTATTATGGAAGTAACTGTACGGTGGTTGTTTGGTTGTTTGTGTTCAATTACTCTTTATCACATTTCTGTTCCTTTTTATCACATTTCTGCAGAACAGAATAAAATAAAGTTCTGTGAATGAATCAAGAATTTTAAAATGATATACTCCACGTAAACATTAATACTTGCCACTTCTCCTTACCAAATTTTCCATAAATACTCTACAATCAGAGAAAGATACACTTGACTCTGCAACTTTCAGTACAGTTGACAAAATCACCAAACTTTCCATTCTTATCTAATAATTTTGCCAGCTAATAACAACCATCTGTATATCTTTTCAAAATCCATGTGCTTAATGGCTGACAAGAAACTACCAATCATAGCTCCACATTTCATGAACATCTCTGTAACCAAACACAGTACATCAACAGTCTCCAACACTGTTACATATTTTGGTATTTTGTCTCAAAGCTTGTCCACAGATTCCACTAGCTTCGGAATTCAACGTATTTCTAAACTTTTGTTGATTTTTTGGATTTACAAAAAAGACAGAGTGTTGTAGTAGTCCATGATGTGACTCCACTTAAATTTTGCTAACATGTCTCCAAAAGTGTTGGTGCTTCAAAAGTGCAGATATTTGTAAAAATAACTCAGTTTACTTTTACCTCATGGTTGAAAAAGAGACGTCATTCTCACTTTCATACTACTGGGGCTAACTCTCACTTTATAAAGAGCTCAGAGAGTCAAGTCATTCCCAGATAGAGCAAGAAGCCTTTGGTGGCCATGGCCACTTCAAAAGTAGGTGCAATTAGTGAGTCTTTTCTTAGTTTGTTCTCCTCTTCTTGTTCTTTGTTAAGGTTGCAATGGGAGGAGTTGGTGGTGAGGTGGAGGATTATCAGGGTAATGGTGGTGGTTCCATTGCTAAAGGTGGCAGTTTTGCTGTGCCTCATCATGTCTGCAATGCTTGTCTTTGAGAAGGTAACCATGGCATTGACCAGTCTCTATGCAAAGGTCTTCAGGAGAAGACCAGAAAGGAGGTATAAGTTTGAGCCATTGAAGGAGGATGAAGAGCTTGGAAACTCTGCTTTTCCCATGGTTCTTGTTCAAATTCCTATGTACAATGAGAGAGAGGTAATGTAGAAGATTTACTATCTTTTTCCTTTTGTGGTATGTTTTTACATGGATTAATTTGCTTGAGAAATTATGGTGAAGGTATACAAGCTTTCCATTGGAGCTGCATGTAGACTTTCATATCCAGCAGATAGAGTAATAATTCAAGTTCTTGATGATTCCACAGATCCAGAGATCAAGGTAATTGGATTTCTGTTGTTTGTGTTTGTTGGAATGTTTTGGGAGTTGATAAGAGTTGGAAAATTTGTGTAGGAACTAGTGGAGTTAGAATGCAAGATCTGGCAGAAGAGTGGCAAGAACATAAGATATGCAGTTAGAGACAATAGGTGTGGTTATAAAGCTGGTGCTTTGAAAGAAGGGATGAATCATGACTATGTTCAGCTGTGTGAATTTGTTGCTATTTTCGACGCTGATTTTCAGCCTGAATCCGATTTTTTGCTTCTAACTGTGCCTTTCCTTGTGCATAATTCTGAACTTTCTCTTGTTCAGGCTCGATGGAAATTCGGTATGACTAATTTGTTTTCGTCATGTTTGCGAATCTCTGTTTCAAGATTTGGTGTTCATCTAATCTAACTGGATTTCTTTTCGGTATTTTGTAGTGAATGCTAATGAGTGTTTAATGACGAGGATTCAAGAGATGTCTATGGATTACCATTTTAAGATTGAACAAGAAGCTGGTTCGACAATGTGGTCATTCTTCGGTTTCAATGGTGACTAAAACTCAAGTGTTTTCAAACATATCAGCTGTATGATCTCTGTTTCATCGAACTGCTCTTTTTACAGGAACTGCCGGTGTTTGGAGAATCAATGCTCTTGTTGAATCGGGAGGCTGGAAAGATCGAACGACAGTAGAAGACATGGATTTGGCAGTTCGAGCAAGCATTGAAGGATGGAAATTCGTATATGTCGGCAATGTCAAGGTACATCAATAAATTTTACTTTGAAAACCTTAAGATGATCGACAATCGCGCATGTTCATGACAATGTACATTCAGGTTCAAAGCGAATTGCCGAGTACATACAAGGCCTATCGTAATCAACAGTATCGTTGGTCTTGTGGTCCAGCCAATTTGTTCCGAAAGACTGCTTTTGAAATACTTAAGACAAAGGTTTGATGTTTGTGATTAACCCTTTTTTTCTGCTAACTTGTCATTTTCTCAGGGTCTTTCTTGATTTTTACTGCAGAAAATCTCATGGTGGAAGAAAATTTACTTGCTTTACAGTTTCTTCTTAGTCCGGCGAGTGATTGCGCACATAGTCACCTTCGTATTTTACTGCATTATCATTCCATTTGCGGTGCTAATCCCTGAGGTTACAATTCCAGCATGGGGAGTGGTTTATATCCCTACAACAATTACATTCCTCAATGTTTTCGGAACTCCAAGGTTCGTAAAACAAATCAAATTCAATGACTTCGCCTTATTCTTATTCCTTCGATCTCTTTCCTGCAGTTCGGCCCATTTGCTGCTATTTTGGATCTTCTATGAAAACGTCGTGGCTCTGCATCGTATGAGGGCGGTGATCACCGGTCTGTTGGAGGTAGGCAGAGTAAATGAATGGGTTGTTACTGACAAACTTGGAGACACTTTGAAGAACAACACCATCAAGAAAATTATCACAAAACCCAACTCAAAAGTTCATGAAAGGTCATCATCATCATCATCATCATCATCATCATCATCATCACCATCCTTTTTTAATCAAGTCATGACCTGAATCTTGTGATGATTTACAAATACTCATATTCTATACTTGGTCGTTTACTATGCAGGATTTACATCCCAGAGCTGGTGGTTTCAGTGTTTCTGTTCATATGTGCATGTTATGACTTAAAGTATGCAAAGGGGCACTACTACATCTACATCTATCCACAGTCCGTTGCATTCCTTATCATGGGTCTTGGATATGTTGGGACCTTTGTTCCCAACAAGTGAATAAGAGATCCTCATTCCATTTCAATATTTCCAAATGTCTATTCTTCAACTAAGCTGCATGCAGCATTATACAAAGACATTTATATATTTTCTGAATAAGGTTTCCATAAAAGTCATTCAGTTTGTAATTTTATATTCCTGTTGAATACTACACTCCCTTTTGATTGCAAAGACAACATGCTCATCAAACTTGTCGTCATATTTGTATAATAAAGTGTTGAATGACATGAGAATATGATGCTTTGTTTCAAATCATATACCACCAACAAATTGCAAGAATTAACTGCCAATAGAAAGAGAGAAAAAGAGAATACTGAAAAAGTACATCTATTATCAGTAATCTCACAATCAGGAAAGAAACCAAGTTTACGGCTTACGGCTAGTAGGAAGACAGCAGCCTCTGGAAAGGTGACCTTCAAGACCTTTCGATCTTCCACCATATGGGCTGAGTGAGCGCAAATCATTACACTAAGCTTGTTAACCATGCCACCGTATTGATCATCTGTTGTTTCCTTGATACTGCCAGTCATAGCTGAATCAACTTCCCAATGCTGAACAATGTTGGAATTACAGTTAGGTTTAAGCTGGTTGTCTGATCTTGCCATGTTGTCCGAGTTCAGTACAACCACAATGACTCCATCTGTGTCTGTGAGTAACTTCCCTTGGAGCCGGGAAGCAAATTCAGTCCTCAAAAAAAAAAAAAGAAGCTAAATTAGCAGCAAAATACAATAACTAAGATTGACATTGAATAGTAAAAATCCACGGTAAGATGAGAAGAGACAAGTTTGATGCATACCATGAAATGGAGCAGGACATGTTGATGGTGTCCATGTTACTGCAGCTATAGCATGAATATATAATTGGCTACGTTTAGATTGATTAATTCTGCACTCTAAACAAAATGTGCTAAAAATTCTTGATTGTGTCATGTCACTGCAGCTACAGCATGAATCCATAGTGCCATATTTCCATTGTTTAGTTCTGCAATCAAGACAAAAAACAAAAACTCAGCAAGCAGGACTTTCATCAAATGTTTTCTGATGAACAATGACAGCTAGTCATTGAGAGATTTATAATGAAATATCACGTCAAATGAGTTGGATGTAGATCCAATACATTATTTAAGCTTAATTCAACTCAAAACCTTAAACTGATCAAATGAGAGACCCATGCTTATGTGATCATTAGATTCATTACTCCCACATGCATTGAGGAATCATTACTCACTCTGATGGGGGAAATGGCTTTCGTTTCATGAGAAATTTCCATTTTACGCCATTTTACTAAAAAATATTAATTTAAATAATTGATTATAATAATTAACTCGAATAATAATTAAAGTGAAATATTTAATTTAAACACTTAATTATAATAATTAAAATTGACAATGATGTTCAAAATTTTTTATAAATAAAGACAAGCTATTTTATTCAGATAGTTAATTAGAATAATTAAATTAAATAATAATTAAAGTGAAATATTTAATTTAAATATTTAATTAACCTGAATAATAATATTCAAAATATTTTATTAATAAAGAAAATTATTTAATTAAAATAATTAAATTGAAAATTGACTAAAGAGACATCTTTGCTTATAATAATTAAAATAAAGAATGAATATTTTATAAATAAAATAATTATTTATCATTAAACATAACTCACAATTGCTCTATATTAAACGCATAAATGTAACTTCACCACTATCCCCTCTTTTTACTTTTCTCATTCACAATAAATTAACTTTCCAATCAAACACAATTTGCATTCCTATCATTCCATTCCCATTACCAAACACAATTTGTTTATAAAGCCACTATTACTGAGAGAGCAAAATAAGATATTTGAGATTTACAATTGATTCACTCATAGCTGCATCACAGTAGAAAGCGTGCGAGTTATAAGAGAACCCGGACTCAAAATCTTCTATTGACACTATTAATACTTGAGTCAAACCTTTTTTTTTTTTCTCTATACTTGAGAAAGACCATATCTGCTTGCAACTCAATAAGCTCCCTAGGTGCTAATTGATCACATGACAAATTTAATTTGGTATAAAAATAAAAAATAGAATAATTACCTTGGCGAACAGCTTGTATTTGTCCTTTAGCATAATTTTCATATATATATGCTAAATAATTATACGTAACTTTAGCAATAGAAAATTTTGATAAGTGAAAACCAATATCCTAAATAACCAAATTTTTTTATCCATGTGATGATTTTTTACATTGGCAATACACTATTTTCATTGGTGTTGTTTGTGATTACACAGCTTCTGCAAGACTATCATGCTTCGGATCAAGAATAAACATAATTAAAAATCAATCAAAATGCTTCAACATATGTATTTCAATTAAAGCTTATTCATACCAAACAAAAAAAATTCATTTTGCATGTATTTAAATTACAATAATCAAGATTCTTACCAAATACTAAAATTGTTACTTTATAGGGAAAGTAAATGCAGAGAAAGATTTTGTAAGGAAACTTAGTAGGGGAAGTGTTTCTTTGCAAAGTATCAAACGGGAAAAGTAAGAATAAAAAGAGAATAACACATGAAAACATCAACACAAAACAATTATACAGCAGTTACAAAATAACTCACTGATGTTTTTCTGCCCATTCTCATGGCAAACAAAGAAGACAAAATCATAGAAGCGGTTAAATTGTAACGAGTCCACCCATTCAACAATCATAGCAAAAGGTTAATATTCAGGAATATAGTAAAATAATCCCATTAAGATCCCCGATACAAGTATTTGCATTTTAAAAACAGAAAATGTAGGCAAGGAATAGCAATCTTGTCAGATATGCATGCAACCTGAAATCAAATGGCACTGGCACAGTTTACCAATTCATTAATCTTGGTGAAAAAAAATCATATTCAAGTATGTGATGAGTTAATCCCATCCTGGTCCCGATAAAATGATTTGCATTTTAAAATAGAAAAGGTAGTTAAATATAGCAGGATTGCCAGACACACACAATTTGGAATGAAACGGCACTCACAGAGAGGTCAAGACATGCCATAAGTATGAGAAGATCATCTTGGTGAAAAAAAAAAAATCATATTGAAGTATGTGATGAGTTAATCCCATTCTGGTCCCGACAAAATAATTTGCATTTTAAAATAGAAAGGGTAGTTAAATATAGCAGGATTGCTAGACACACACACACTTTGGAATGAAATGGTACTCACAGAGAGGTCAAGACATGCCATAAGCATGACAAAATCATTAAAGCCTGCTCATTCTGACACTGTGAGATCCTATAACCACGCTTTGATCGAAGCGTATAGCCCTCTAGAGTCTAGACCCATTTATGTATACTTTCACTGCCAAGAGATGTAATAAAGATATAAACATTTAAACAGTATTAAAACAAGGAAGTTTAATACAAGCTATGCAATGCTGATGTAAGTATTATACAAGCGGAAATTGCATACATGGGAAACCAGTTTAAAGTATAGATGAATTGAGAAATTAGTTACAAGAATTAAACTTGAAGAAGAACAGCGGTCATTTCATAAATTAAATCACACTACCACTTTAAAAAAAAGAACACAGGCATCAAAACAACATACTATGCATCATATATAAACGACGGAATCATGTATGAATCTTCAGAAAACACAATAAAATTCAACAAAAAGAAAGAAAACCGAATGCTTGGTATCAGAGACAACCCAAGACCCAAAAACTTCCCAAGTCGTCAATCTGCGCCTAACACCACTTAAACCCTAGAAACCAAGAGAAACCCCTCTAAACTCCACCTCAAACGCAACCGGACCTCAAGAACCCACTCAAATCAACAACATAAACAATAATTGGCGAAGAAAAAAAGGAACTTTAGGTTCAAGAATAGAAGACGCAAACCGCGCGATGTGGCGTAGACCTCGAAGATGACGGCCCGGACACAGAGAGGGAAGCCCATGGGTGATCGGCGGCAGCGCTGGGGAATGGAAAAGGCTGCTTTTTGGATCGGGAAAACACTAGTACGAGATCGGATTTGGGAGAAAGAGAGGGAGAAGCAAGAATGCCACAGGGTCAAGGACGAAAAGAAGGCATGAGGATTGGGTGGAAAGCGGGCTAACAAGAAAAAAGAGAATAAAACCGTTTGTTTATTTTGAGAACTTTTTCATATTCGTCTCCTCAGCTCCTGGTTGTGGATCTTTGTTTGTGTTCTTTTCTGTTGATTGTTTTTCTTTCGTTGCCTTGTACTGTTACACCACTGGTGTTGCTTCCTTCCCTTTTTCTTTTTTCTGTTATTTCCCTTTTCTTATTTGTCTTAGTCTTCTGTAGTCTGTTTTCGGCTTTTTTCCTTATTGAATAAATAAGTGGTTTATCCACTTTTATCAAAAGTTTTTTTAAAAATGTAACCTAATATGTGTTTGCTATAAAATTATACAAAATGTAAATAAAAATTATTATTATTTCACATATGTATATATGAAGACATGTACTATGTAGTCTAAGAACGTCGTCTATAGATTCGAAATTTAAAGAGATTAATATGAACCGTTGGATTGAACGATTTTCAGATTGGGATGTATAGTAACTACTGGAGTTATGAACTAAACAAGTTTTAATAGAATCTACATAAAATATAGAGCTAACAATTAACTAATAAAGATATTTGTATCGCTTATGAAACAATCACTAAGGTGTGGATCATTTGTTGAAGATGACACTAAAGATAGTAGTGAATAATGGATAACGTAGTTTGCAACATAGTTAAATGTTATTGTTTCACTATGATCAAAATTATGCAAATTGTGAAAGCATAAACTACATTTGATTGTGGAGATGAAATCTTCTAGCTCGATTCACTCCGAAGTGGGAGTTACATCGAAGAAAAGCATATTGGCTAGTGATTGTGAGGCCCCAATTCTTGACTGGAAGGGACACCAAAGGCCTCTGCCCTTCCATCCCTTGAATAGATAGAGAAGGAGGGCGGGGCTTTTTTTCGGTTTTTTCATGTTGTCAAACAGTTGAATATGTATTTGATTATTATATTAACAAAGATAAGAGAGAATTGTGGTTGAAAATGCAGTTATTCTTTTTTAGTTAGCATTGCAACAAATTGTTTTTTATCATGCCATTTCCAATGCATGACCCAAATCCCAAATTTGGAGTCAAATTTGGTGTGAATTGCTCCAACCCACACCCAAATTTGACCCCAAATTGGGGTTTGAAATAGGATGACCCTAAATTTGGGATCACACTATTGTAATCCAAAATTTGGGGTCCTACATGAATATTAATTTTTTAATCAATTTTTTTTTATAATTATTGTAATTAAAATTATAAAGTTAATAATTCATTAATGTAATTATAAGTAGTCATTATATACTTACAATATCAATTTGAGTGAAATTAATTACTTAATTAATAATAAAATTATTAATTGGATTAATTTATGATAAATTTATGAAAACTTAATAATAATAATAATTATAATAATAATATAAAAAAGATGTGAAAAGAGTATTTTGCGAATATGTTTTTTTGGGTAAAATTTGGGGTTTGTGATTAAGGTATAATTTATTATAGCAAAATCAAATTTGGGATTTAGGGTATAAATTTAAGGTTGTGGATTGGAGATGGTCTCAGTAATTCAAATGTGTTTATATTGTCTATCTCCAAAAAGATCATGCCTCATCTATAGTGATCAAAATGATTCTCTATTGTCCTCTAAAAACATTCGTAGATTTGTGATCACTGTTTGGGTGAACAATACTATTGTAATTATGAGTAGTAGTACAGTGAAAAAAATGAGATATACAATATTTTGATCTTAACCGTCAATACTTATTTCTACTAGACTTGTAGGAAACTATAAAACAAAACCCAAACAACCCAATTAAACCATTCCTCTTTCTTAGATGTCACTGCAGACATTCTACAAATGTCCGCAGTTGACGTATTGTGTGTGTATACATGTGTAATATTAAAAATAAATAAACTTAGGCATTTATCCTAATTTTATAAACATTAACATCCAATGACATTTATTCATCACTCTCAACTTCAGGCCTGATGAGTCAGAAGAATGTGGGAATGAAACTAAAGCTCACGAGGGAGAGGTAGCCTCATGCTTTGAAGATTGGCAGATGCATGGATCCCATGACTTGCATTAATATTATTAAAAGACCGCTTGAAGCAATTAAGTCAACCAAAATTTTTAAAATTTCTACACAAATCAAATTGATATATAATTTCTGAAGATGAAGCATCTCTCCATTCTGAACATAAGTTCTTTTGATTCTACTCAGAAATGAGGATCAAATAGAACCTGTGATTCAGATGACCATTCACAGCTAAATTATCTGCAAACCAGTTCCAATACCTTGGAATGAATTTGAATTCCACAGCAGCATCAAAGTTTGTCAGAGAATGAATATTTCTAATAGCATTATTTACTCTCCATGTCAGACAGTGGTTTGAATACTTCCATATCTTGGTGAGATTTGCACGGTCAGTAAAAATAGCTTCACTGTTTTTAGTTGATCTCCTGCATCTACTTCTGTTCACAGTAATTGTCAGAGTTCAGCTGTGTTCTGTGTTCTGTGTTCTGTGTTCTGCACATAGTGCCAATCAAGATTCAAGAATTAATAGAATGAGAGACTTAGTCTTATATATTCATTTAGCATAAATTTTGAGAATTAGATCATGATGGTTAATGAAATGGTACAACGTTTTACAGCTAATAAGCATAGATAAGTCAAGAAAAGAGGAAAATTAGAAAAAAGAAGGAACTCACATGCATGGCCTCCATACTACATGTGATTTGTGAGACTACTCTCTCAAGGTCCACGAACAAGAGAATTGAAATAAAAAAATGGAAGTCCAGTTCATCTTTAAATGTCTAAACCAGAGACATTACTGTTGAACCCTTGCTCTTCTTCCATGAATAGGTCCCATTCTCCTTGTTTCCTTCCAAAATGATGGGCATGAAGGATCAAAGGAGGTAGAAGATGTTGAGAAGTTTCCATAAATGGCTGCCATGACCCAGACAGGTAATTCATTTATTACTTTCCATAGGAATTCCTAAAACAGCAAACAACAGTCTGTGTGCAATGCAACTGCAGTGATGGCTGTTCTTCTGCAAGTATGGAATTTAGTTAGGGTTACACTGGTTGTGCCATTGTTAAGGTTGGCAATCTTCTTGAGCTTGGCGACGACAGTGATGATACTTGTGGAGAAGGTATTTGCAGGAATTGTGAGTTTGGTGGTGAAAGTTTTTAGTCTAAAGCCGGAGAAACGGTACCGATGGGAACCGATGAGCCCAGACTTGGAGACCGGAAACTTGGCTTATCCTATGGTGCTTATTCAGATTCCAATGTACAATGAGAAAGAGGTAATTAAACATGGTTCAAAATATCAATCTTCCACTTTTCTTGTGTTCTTCTTCTTCTTCTTCTTCTTCTTCTAATCATGTTAATGAATAGGTTTACAAGCTCTCAATTGGAGCTGCATGTTGTCTTGACTGGCCTTTAGACAGGATGATAATCCAAGTGTTAGATGATTCTACAGATCTAACAGTGAAGGTGAGACAGAATTATGCTTTAAGCTGTTGTTATGACATTATGACATTTTCTGGTTTGAATGTTAGCAGGATTTGGTTAAGCTTGAATGTGAGAAATGGAAGAGCAAAGGAGTGAATATCACTTATGAAGTAAGAAACAATAGACAAGGTTATAAAGCAGGCGCATTGAAGGAAGGAATGAAGCATGACTATGTTCAAGAGTGTGATTATGTTGCAATATTTGATGCAGATTTCCAGCCAGAATCTGATTTTTTGATGAGAACTATCCCTTTTCTTGTGTATAATCCTGACATTGCTCTTGTCCAAGCTCGGTGGAAGTTCGGTTAGATTTCTCTGATTTAGTCACAAGATTTAGACAACAAATATATAGTCAATGAATAACACTTTCCGATCTTTTCTTATGTAGTGAATGCTGATGAGTGTATGATGACCAGGATACAAGAAATGTCACTAAATTATCACTTCAAGATTGAGCAAGAAGCAGGCTCTTCTACATTTGCATTCTTTGGTTTCAATGGTACAATTGCATTGCATGCTGAAACATTAGTAGTTTTTGGTCCTACTTGTCATAATTTACAAATCAACATGTTAAATTCTAGGAACTGCAGGTGTCTGGCGTATCAAAGCCATTGACAATGCAGGAGGATGGAAAGATAGAACAACTGTCGAAGATATGGACTTAGCTGTCCGAGCAGGGCTTGAAGGTTGGAAGTTTGTCTATGTCGGAGACGTTCATGTATGTTTTTCCTTTCTCTTTTTTGTTTTCTGTTTATGTCTTTAATTCTACTTTTATCTTTAGTTGATGCTTAATTTTAATATAGGTGAGAAGCGAGTTGCCGAGCACCTTCAAGGCGTATCGGCATCAGCAGCACAGATGGTCTTGTGGTCCTGCAAATCTGCTCAAGAAAATGGCCATGGAGATCATGAAGAATGAGGTAAATTCCAGAATTTTAACAAACTACTTTTTATGAACTGGTGAAACTTACCAGCATATTTTCGTTATATATGTGCAGAAAGTGTCGATTTGGAAGAAATTTCATATGCTATACAGCTTTTTTTTTCTTGGGAAAGTCGTTATTCAGACGGCAACATTCATCTTTTACTGTGTTGTGATCCCGGTTTCAGTATTAGTACCTGAAGTTGAAATTCCTCAGTGGGGAGTGGTTTACATCCCAACATTGATCACAGTTTGCATAATTTTTGGAACTCCAAGGTAGAGAAAGGCATCAATTACCAGCCTTGCATCTCTTATTAGAATCCAAGTTTACATGAAGTTTATATCTGCTGAGAAGAGTACATTTCTGAATTTTACCACAGCTCAATTCATCTGGTGATCTTTTGGCTCCTTTTCCAAAATGTCATGTCTTTACACCGAATAAAAGCCGCTTTAACTGGACTACTAGATGCAGGGAGAGTGAATGAATGGATAGTCACCGAGAAGTTAGGCAATGCACACAAGCCTAACAGCACTGATAAATTCAAAGAAAGCTCAAACACTCAACCACTGATCAACAAGCCTAAGACAACTCAAACCAATATTTGGCAAAGGTACATGGTAAATTTGATATTGTGGTTTCTTCTTGACCGATAAATTTGAATAAACGGTATGTTTATAATTCTTCTTGCTGCTAGATACTATTTTTCAGAAATTTGGGTTGGTTTGTTCATGTTATCATGTGGCTGCTTTGATCTTGCAACAAGACGGCAAGGTTACTTCATCTACCTTATCCTCCAAGGCATTGCATTTCTCATCGCCGGTTTTGGATATGTCGGAACATATGTTCCTGGTTCCTAGTCATCTGCTTGCAACACTGAATTCAACATCAACATTTGCAGAATATCATGCCAATCTTTTGTGCCTGCACTTACACTGCTATTCATTCCTGTTTAAAGACCAGCAGAAAAGGTTGGTTAAAAAGATCTTGTCAATTGGTGACAATTGTACTTAAACAATCAGGAAGCTGCAACAAGAGCGGAAAGAAGCTTCCTTATTAGAGTACAATTTTGTAATCATTACTGACAATTTTATTTATTCAATTCATATTCTATGTAACATTTCTGCAGACAAAAAAACAATGAAGTTCTGTGAATGAACCAAAGAACTTAGGATTAAATCCTGTATGTAAGCATTACTCTTGGCACTTCTCCTTACTGAATGTCTGCATAAATACTACAATCAGAGAAAGATCTACTTGACTTACAACTTCAAATAAACATTTGACAAATAACCAAAATTCCCACTCTTGGTTAATAATTTTTTATCGCAGATAAAAATAATTTTGTGTAGGAATTAGTGCAGTTAGAATGCAAGGTCTGGAAGATGAGTGGGAAGAACAGAACATATGAAGTTAGAGACAATAGACTTGGGTATAAAGCCGGTGCTCTGAAAGAAGGGATCAATTATGCTTATGTACAGCAGTGTGAATTTGTTACTGTTTTAGATGTTGGTTTTCAGCATGAATCCAATTTTTTGCTTCAGACTGTGCCTTTCTTTCTGCATAATTCTGAGCTTTCTCTTCTTCAGGCTTGATAGAAATTCAGTATGACTGATTTATCTTTTTCATGCCTGTGAATCTATGTTTCAAGTTTCAATGTTTTGTAGTAAATTCTAATGAGTGTTTGATGACGAGGATTCAAGAGATGTATATCGATTACCATTTTAAGGTTGAACTAGAAGCCAGTTTGACAATGTGGTCCTTCCCCAGTTTCATTGGTGACTAAGTCTCAATGTTTTCAAACATATCAACAGTATGAACTCTGTTTAATCGAACATTTCTTTTTACGGGAACTGCCGGAGTGTGGAGAATTAATGCTCTTCTTGAATAGGGAGGCTGGAAAGATCGAATGCAGTGTAAAAGACATGGAATTGGCAGTTTGAGCAAGCACCGAAGGATAAAAATTCAAATTTGTCGGCAATGTCAAGGTACATTGAAAATTTTACTTTGAAAACCTTAAGACGATCGACAATGTTGCATGTTAATCACAATGTACATTTAAATTCCAAGCGAATTACCGGGTACATACAAGGCCTATCTCAATCAACAGTATCAGTAGTCTTCTGGTTCAGCCAATTTGTTCGGCAAGACAACTCTAAAGATACTAATAAAGGTTTGACGCTTGCGATTAATGTTGTTTCTGCTAACTTCTAGTTTTCTTAAGGTCGATACTGAAGACAATACACCACAAAAAGAAAATTATCAGAAAACCCAAATCAGAAGTTCATGAAAGGTCATCATCATCTCTTATAAATCAACTTTTTGTGTTCCAAATCTTGTGATCATTTGCAGGAACTCATATTTTATACTTGGTTGGTTCATTTGCAAGATTTACATCCCAGAGCTGACGGTTTCATTAGCATGTTATGACTTGAATTATGCAAACGGGCGCTATTACATTTACACCTTTTCACAGTCCATTGCATTCCTTATCATGCGTTTCTTGGGCATGTTCAGACCATTGTTCACAGCAAATGAATATGAGATGTTTATTCCATTTTAGTATTTCCGCATGTCCATTCTTCAGTTAAGCTGCCTGCAGCATTATAACAAGACATTTATCAATTTTCTAAATAAGATTTCCATAAAAAAATAAAAATAGAGCATTCAGTTTGTAATTTTATTTTCCTGTTGAAGACACCCTTTTGATTGCAAAGACAAGTAACATGCTGATCAAACTCATTGTTGTATTTGTATAAAAAGATGTTTTGTTTCAAATTACAATGTACCAAACAAATTGCAATAACAGCCTGCCAACAGACAGAGATAAAGAGGATACGAAAAAACAAATATTTCTATTATCAATAATCTCAGGGTCAGAGGAAAAAACCAAGCTTGTGGGTTGTAGGAAGACAGCAGCCTATAGAAAGGTGACCTTCAAGACCTTTTGATAAGCTATCTTCCACTGCACAGGCTGAGTGCATGCAAATCATTACGCTCGGCTTGTTGACCATGTTGCCGCCGTACTGATCATCTGTTGTTTCCTCAATACTGCCACTCATAGCAGAATCAACTTCCCAATGCTGAACAATATTGGAATCACAATCAGGTTTAAGCCTCTTGTCTGGTCTTGCCATACCATCTGAGTTCAGTACTGCCACATTGCCACCTTCTGTGTCTGTGAGTGACTTCCTTTTTGATCCAGGAAGCAAATTCAGTCCTAGAAAAAAAAAGATGAATGAGCAGCAAAATATAATAACAAGGGTCGATGTTGTATGATAGAAATCCACATTATGACCAAAATAGACAAGTTTGATTCATTACCACGAAATGTGCTGGAAATGCTTGGTTGTGTGTCCATGTCGCTGCAGCTACAGCATGGATCTATAGTGCTACATTTTGATTGATTAATTCTGCACTCAAAACAAAAAGGCTGAGCAAGTTTGAATTTCATCGAATCTTTTGCAGTGAACAATGACAGCTAATCACTGGTTGATACACAATGAAGTATGACGGCAACAGAACAACCTATCAGTGTCAAACTACTTGGTAGGTAGGAAAAACAACTTCAACACACTCTTCTATTACTATCGATTTGAGCATTCAGTAGCCATGGTATGGTACAGATCCATATGAATAATAGACGAATAGCAATCAGTATTTTTGTGCTGGCATTGACTGATCTGATCAGTGGTATTTATGGAAAACACCAACAATGTAAGTACAGAATGTATAGGGCTGTTTTTCACAACATGAGTTTTGCCATCAGATTGTGTTTAATGTAATAGCAATGGTATAGATAATATAACACCTGTACATATGCTCCACAAAATCATCAATGAGAACAGGCCAAGCTCCTGCAAATGAGTTGAAGTAGTTAAATGTAAATTTTGAACGATATTTCTTTACTATTATAGCATAATCTTATGACAACTAAAACCAGTTTAAAGAGAAAAAAAAAAAATTGCAACCACCAAAACTATCATTTAACCCTGAGCATTAATAGAGCAGAGGCTTGGGGATTTTGGACCACCACAAATAACCAAGAAAAAGCTAAACCATATATTTAGTATGTGAAAGTACAGTAATGACGAAATAATGAGAAGAGGCGAGAACTGACAAGACAACATACATAAATAAGCTTTTTGATAAGAGTAAATAACAAAGTAAACATGATTGGCACATACATTGCTTGTAATGCAAGATGACCTTTCTCCTGAACCATGATGTTGGACTGAATATCTACTTTAAATTGCAAGAGAAAGCATTTTGCTTTGAAACAAAAAAATAAAGAGGAAGCATTTCCCTCAAGGGTAAAGGAAAACCTTCTGGCCTGTTTAAATTTATGTAAAGAAGCTTTTCCTTCTCATTTGACAATTTGACATGATAAAAAAAAAAAATTTAAAAAAAGAGGGATAACTCTAGACAAGGCAATTGATCATTTACAAGTGTGTGCAAATATTTGGTAATAACTAACTGTTGCAAGATCAGCACCACAAATTATTTAGAGGTAGTCTTATTCTAGTGTAGTGTAGTAGCATCACACTTTCTATAACAGTTTCATTCTCTCAACAGCAATGATAATCATATCATTTATGACAAGGGGTTACTTCAGCAATTGAAGATATGTTATATACAGCAAAAACCAACTAAGAGCAAGCCATATTGAACTTGACAAACATATGCAAATTCTCACTGTAAGTTCTAATTTCATGCACAGAGAGACAATCACTTACTGCACAGAGAAATAGATTGCTTCAAACAAACAAGAAACAACAGCATAGGTGTTATATTTCACCTATTTCTAGTATTAATTGTCAATAAGCCCATAACATGGGCTTGGTAATTACCTTTGGGATCATAACCATCAAGATCTTCATTCACACAACGGCTGAATGCCAGGAGTTGACGCCAAGCATCCTCAGATATATTATACCGCTGGTATTTCTAAATTAAGCCAGAAAGGATGTTAATGTCCATCCAGAACAAGAGAAGATAAAATATTTCTAGCCAGAATGATTAGAAATAATTTGATGTGATTGGAATTTGGAAGACTGTCGTAATTCAAAATCAATGTCATAAAAAAGAAAGAACAGGTAGAAAATCACGAAATCAGAATATTTCAGTCTTGTAACAGAAACCATCACATTTCAAAATCTTGATACAGGCTAATTCAATGCTACATTTATGCATGAACTTTTATTGTCTGTTGATACACTAAGTCAATAAAAATTTCTGTGCGCCCACATCTTAATGGGGCAAATACATGCACAATACAATACAATCTATAAAGCAAACGTGCATATACAACATCAAGAAATGATCACTGACAAGTGTTTGTTGCAACATGTTTTGAATGAGCATGTTGCCTGTTTGGGACATAATTTTTGTTAGTTTATGGGCTCATATGTGTTATAATTACTTATCCTTGTAGATGGGATGGTTGATGAGCATTCGCCAAAAAAAAACGATGCCAAAACGATTAGTTCGCAAGAAGTTCAGAGGGGTACACGGCCATGGGATCATTCTCCATGGGCATGGTGAACAATTCAAGACGATACCTGAGACAAGCACGGATGTGGGAAGCATCGTCCGTGGCCATGGAAGGACGGAAAGGAAACATTCAATGGCCAAAGCGCACGGCCATGGGAAACCTTACCACGGCCATGGATTTGACAATCCGAGCAAACACCCGGAAAGGCAGAGACGTGCACGGCCGTGGGGACTAATTCCCACAACCGTGGGAACTGCTTATGCAAATTAGACGGTTCAAAGACAAAGAAGCGCACTGTCATGAGTGCTCTAGCCAAGGTCGTGGACAATCACGGGATAAGGGTATCTGGGTATATAAGGCCAAGTTTTAGAGAAAATAGGGGGCCTTTTTCTGGACAAAAGGAAGAGGCGGTTGTTGACCTAATTTGGAAGGAAAAAGAACCATCAGGCAAGGGAGGAGACCTTGAACAGAATCAACTACAACCATTCATCATCGCTTCCGTCTTCCCCATTGTTGGTGAAAAGGACCAAGCGTCATTCGGCCGTCCAAGGAGAAGGATTTATTTTCATATTTTAATCATAGACTTAAGGGAGTTTTCGTTTGCTAAAAACATGTATTCCTTTCAGATTTTCAAGTTTGTTTTGTATTGCTTCATGAGGAGCTAAACCCCCTTTGGTGGGTGCTTGAACCTGAGAACCCCGGGATGCTTTAGTTGTGGTTTGGCTTACTTCCTTTAATTCAGATTGCAATTGAGTTCGAATCTTATGTTTTTCTTGCTCATGACCTTTGTAGTGACAACATAGGTTTTTGAGAATGAATGTTCTGGTGAAGAGTTGCAAGACCCACTAAAATAGGTCAACCAAGATTGGAGAGGGAGACAAGAGAGCCAAGGGTAGAGAAGTATCCACTTCCCCTCCGATTGATCACGGCTGCCCTCGCGTTTCCTTGTTCTTCATGCAATCATACAAATTCCTTTGACGTGAGAGGTCATAGTGAAGAATTTTTATTGGATTTGGGGTTAGTGATCTTGCAAGAGCGCTAGCCTATTTCAAAAACCTAGTTGGTCAACCGGGATCCCTAGATCTTCAAGAATTCAAACAAGCCCCTTATAATGTGACAGGTAACAGGTTGAGGGTTTCTATTGGAGTAGTCACCAATCACCATGTAAGTGGGATTGGGGTACCTTACGATCGCCGCAACTCAAGTAGTTTAAATTAAGGAAATTCGTGGGTTTTGGTTCTTCATTTCTAGAAATCCTAGGGGATCAGTGTTCAAGCACCTGCTTCATCATCTATTGATTGTTTCCTTATTCTTTCTCTGTGCTTTTAACCTTCATCTTATTGTGTTAAATTGTTATTTCTCTAATTGTGTTTAAGGCTAGATAACAAGATCAAAGTGATTGCTAGTAATTTCTTTCCTTGTGAATATGATAACCCAATCTTTAGGTTTTTTTATTACTTTGACACCCGAGCACTTACGGTACACATACGCAAAAAGCGTGCCAATCAAAAACATCTCTAGCAACAAATAATTTTCCAGGATTAAAAAACTATGCCAATAAAGTTGGATCCAAAGAAATAATGACACAACAGGTTCCAAGTGAAACATAATTGTAACCAAAAGTACTGAAGCAACACATTCGTTTACAGTGCTAATGTTAGAGGAACCACAAGAAACTCAAAAAATGAAATAAAGCAGCTTTATACCTCAATAAACTCACACCACTGATTAAGTAATCGAAACCTCCCAGTTAGAACTATCCTCCATGCAGTAATAGCCCTGCTTACAGCTGTGAAACATTCAAAACCCAAGAAAAATTTTAAGGTAAGGATAGAAAGAGAATAACACATGGAAACAGCAAGATAAAGCAATTATACAGGAGTTACAAAATAACTTACTGATGCTTTTCTGTCCATTTTCACGGCAGACGAAGAAGACAAAATCATAGAAGCAGTTAAATTTCAATGAGTCCGCCTATTTAGCAGTCATAGCAAATGGTTAATATTCAGGAATATAGCCAAATAATCCTATTCAGATCCCGACACAACGATTGCCATTTTAAAGAATGGAAAAGATAGGAAAGAATAGAAATATTGTCAGATCAGATATGCATGCAACCTGAAATGAAATGGCACTCACATAGTCTACCCATTCATTAATCAATGGTGAAAAGAAAATATTCAAGCATGTGGTTAGTTAATCCCATTCAGATCCCGACAAAATAATTTGCATTTTAAAAACAGAAAAGTAGTTAAAGAATATCCATATTATCAGGCATGCACACGATTTGGAATGAAATGGCACTCACAGAGAGGTCAAGACATGCCATAAGCTTGACAAGATCATTGAAGATTGCATCCCTGCCAAAAAATGATGATAAATACATAATCATTTTTAAGAATATCAAATCAAGGAAGTTTAACTCAAGTTATGCAATGCTGATATAAGTTATGCAAGCTGAAATAGCATAGACGTAAACCATTTTAAAGAAGGAGTCTAACTGAAATGGCAGAAGATCTGAAACTCAACAAATACCTTGATGGCCATCTTGAGTCCAAGGATTTTGATAGCATAACCAGAGGCTCCCTTGCACTCAAATGATTGTGTTGTGAAACAATATCTGAAATAGACGACACTAAGACAGTAATTTCTCAATAACAAGAACCATATGCATCAACTAATCAGGGTTGAACTAAGAAAGTAATTATCAAGAATTAAACAGGTAGAATAACCAGAAGTTCATACATTGAATCATACTAACACTCAAACAAAAAAAGAAAGTTTTTTTTAGAGCATACAAACTATGCATCTGATATAAAGGTTGAATCATGTATAGATCTTCATAAAACACACTAAAATTCAACAAAAAGAGAAAGAAAACCAAATGCTTGGTATCAGAGACAGCCCAAGAACTTCCCAAGTAGCGAGGCTCCACCTAACACCACTCTAACCTCTAAAAACCAAGAGAAATTCCTCTAAACTCCTCAAACGCAATCGAACCTCAAGAACCCACTCAAAACAACAAGATAAAGAATAATTGGCCGAGAAAAAAAGAGAAATTTTGGGTTCAAGAAAAGCAGAAGCAAACCGCAGTATGTAGCATAGATCTCAAAGATGTCGGCCCGGCCACAGAGAGGAAAGCCCATGGCTGATCGGCGGCAGAGCTAGGGTATGAGAAAGATTGCTTCTTGGATCGAGAAACCCTAGCCCGAGATCGGATTGGGATGAACGAAACGGCTCAAAACCCTGTTATCCTCCCCCTCTTCTTTCTCTCTCTCTCTCTCTCTCTCTCTCTCTGCATCTCTAATAATAGAGTTTATATAGGTTGCAGCTGTGGGAGGGTAAAAATGTAATTTTAATGATAAATAAAAATTTAAATTTCTGTATGACATTAGATAACTTTTTTAAAAAAATTAAAAGAGAAAATTTTCAAACTCATAATATTTTATAATTTAATGAAATTAGGTAACAAATCTATTATTTAAAAAAATGGAATAAATTCATAGGGGCCAAGTTTTTTTTTAATCAGAAAATTATTACCTCAAAAAAACATATATATATATATATATATTAAAAATCATGGCAAGAAATAGAAATTAATATTTTGAATTGCTGAAGGATTTGTGAAAATTTGTTTATTAAGAAATAAAACAGTGACCAAAGGGCTTGTAGCCTAGCGGTACCCCAGTTCCCTCGTTGGAGGAGACGCGAGTTCGATTCCCTCTGACCGCGCTCCCCAGTTTCAAGAGGGTGAGGACGTTGTGGCAATTCTCCCGCCCGCCGCCCCTGAGAGTTGGGACTTGTCACCCTACCTCAAAAAAAATAAAATAAAATAAAACAGTGGGGTTCTTATTGGTAGTAGTCACTTCTACCAATATTTTGACAAGCTTTGTTTTTTTAAGCATTTATAATGGTTTAATTTTCAAATCAAGTGGGAAACAAGGAGACTTTTTATAAGTTATTTTTAAGTTCCACATAAATAGTAATATTATCAACCTAATAGTCTTTGGTTTGAATATGTATGTTTTCCCTTTTTTTTTCCTTTTATTGAAGGATGAATAATAGATTATCTTGTAGATTTTTTTATTTTAAAAAAAATGCAATTCTGCATTGGGAGAGCAAGAGTTATTTGAGAATTAATTTACTTATAAATAAATTAAAAATATTTTATAGTATTTCAAATTATTTTTTCCACATGCCAATTTTTCTAATATATATTCATGCACTCTTTGCAACAACGCACGGGGCCGGCACTAGGCATAGGCGACTAAGGCCTATGCCTAGCCTCCATGATTTCCCAAGGCCCCAAAATTTTAATAAATTTTTATATTGTTTTATAAAAAATTATATTTAACATTTTCATTTATTATTATCCTATCTATATATGATGATAGATATAATTATCATCTTGGAGATTTTAATTTTTTTTTTCCACACAAATTTAGCCGTATAATAGAACCCACAAATTTTTCAAGCCTCACAATTCATTTTTTTAAATTATATTTTAAATATTTATTTATTATCATTCTATAATTCTATCCATATAATTATCTTAAAAATTTTAACTTTTTTTTAACTATAACTCTTAATTTATTATAATATCAATGCATAACAAATTTGGCTTATAATAAAGCCCCTCAAATTTTCAAAGTTTCACAATTCATGTTTTCTTTTAAAAAAAAAAAATATTTAATATCATCCGATAATCATATCCATATAATTATCTTGAACATTTTAATTTTTAAACTATAACATTTATAAAATGCCCCCACAAATTTCTAGGACCTCACAGTTCATATTTTCTTTTTTAAAAAAATTATTTTAAAACTTATTATTTACTATCGTATCATATGATCCTATCAACATAATTATGATTTTAAAAAGTTTTAATTGTTTTTTAACTTTAAAATTTATCTTATTTAATTTATTTATGATAATATTTTTTATTTTTATTATATAAGTTATTATTTAATAAAAATAATTAAAAATATATATTTATTTTGATTTTGCCTAAGCCCCATTTTTCTAAGACTGACCCTGCAACAAGGTCCTCTAATTTTATCAATACCAATAACAAAAATTTAATAAGTTGAGCTTGAACTTGTTGCAATAAACCATGCCCCATTGTTTGGCCTATCTGGATAGCTTGAAAATGGCTGCATTTTCAAGTTCAATTCGCTTACTTTATCTATATTATTTTGAGAATCAATTACATGTTTTGCTTTTGAATTTTTGTGGCCTTAGCTAGCAAGAAGCAAAAAATTATTCCTCTACCGGCTAGTCCTTTTTAGAGCTTTTTATGTTGCTCTAGAAGGACACTCTATTTACATCCAGGTGCTGTATTTGTTTCTTTATTTTCTCTCAACTTTTAGTTAACTTTTTCTAATTTATTAGTTGTTAGTCTCTTGTTATTTTTTGTTTTGTACTCTTAATTGTTTTTAATATATTAGTATTTTATTCACTTTATAAAAAAAATAATAAAATAAACGAGTTTTAATTCAACTCAATCAAGTCTTGAGCAAAGCTTTAGCTACCCCTTGAAATTTAACCTCAGAAGTCAGAACTGAAAATAAAATTTAAAGAAAAAAAGAAACATAACACAACCGTCAATATATATTGGAACACTTTAATTAATAATTTATTTATGTCTAAATTCCAGTAGACTTAGTGCTGTAAAGAGCTTTACACTTTATGAAATGCTTAATTAGTCTTAGTAATAATAATAATACATAACCAAATGTTTAACATTTAAATATAAAATAAAAGGCTTCATTCACTGAGGTGGCTTTGGAGTGTGACGATCATTCGGACCGGAACCCGGGTAATCCTCCTTCTCAATATCCATTCTCCCTTCAATAATATCTTCATCTTCAAACTTAATTCCCTGTTATAATTCATTAATCACCATTATAATTAATTAATTCCCTATTATAATTAATTAATCTTTTCTTTAACTCATATGTATATAATGAACAAGAGTAAAACATGCATGTACCTTATAAGCATTGGTAAGCATGGGGATTTCTCCAACTTCTTGAACTAGTTTTTGAGTTCCTACAAACAAGACAGGTGAGTAAACAAGTAAGTGAAAAAGATCAAAGAAAACTAAATAAATAAAGGGAAAAGAAAAAAGAAAAAGAAAAGAAAAGGTTGATTACTTGTTGAAGGGATGGCAATGGAGCAAGAGAAGAAGTGAGAGAAAGCCAAGAGAAGAACAAGGAGATGAGTGAAAGTTCTCTCCATCTTTGCATATGAAAGCCAAGTATCCTCCAATATATATATTTATATTAACTTAAGGTGGGTGTCCACAGTGGAGGTGTTATTAATAAAAAGAAGTCAAAAAGAATAGGGAACACACTGTGTATTTAGTGCTTATGGGCACCTACCTAACTTGCAAGCACTAGTAGTACTACTAAAGAAAGAAGTTGTCTATCAACTTGGTGTTCTATATGTAGTGTAAATTTACATTTGTAACCTTGTGTTTGGTGAGAAAGAGAGTGGTGATTGGTAAATGAAGAGTTTTTCATGGATTTATGCATTGTGTTGAATTTAGATGGGACCTTGAATTGGTTAGTGGGTTGATAAATGTCAAGAGGTTGAGAGTGGTGTGGGGATTGAAGAGATGAAAATCAAGACATTGGAGTGACATTGGGATGATGATTTTGCAACATCATTTTTATTATAATGGTTAAATAAAATTTTTATTATTTATGTTTGGTATTTGATAAAAATATTTATTGTAAAAATATTAAAAAAAATCGGCTTCACAATAAAATAGTAGTAATTCATTTCACTCCCACATGAGAAGTTGAGGATTCAACTATGTGTCACAACAGTGGTTGAAGATCTTAATTTTTTCACATTTATTAAAAAATATTTATTATTACAGTAATAATTGTAATAATAAAATAATCATAATAAAAATAGTAAAAGAACAACTTGATCTCTATGATGGGATGGATATTTTGGCTAAATTGATGAGTGGCATCCTAGTTGTGGTTAATTTACTATTGCTTTATTGTTGTTTTCTTTTTAGTTGAAAAAATATATATTTATTTAATTTATAAATAATATATACTTTTTAAGATGTAGAGAAATAAGTGATGCACAAATGGGTGTGTTTTATAAGGAAAAAAGAAAAATTGGAGACAGATGGAGTAGGAATGATGGCATTTATGTGCCAAGCTTTAGTGGCAAAATTAGTGGTTGACAAAAGAGGAAATATGGATTATGAAAGCAGAGAATGGATCATTTTGGTTTTAAGATAAGATTGACCTTATTGCTTTTTTCCCCCATAAAGAAGATATGCTTATGTGGTATTTCACTATTTCTTTTGCTTCTTTGTGAATTTTAAAATGTTAAAAATATGAGCATTCTTTTGGAAAGTTTTGTGTGTGGACCATCGTAAAAATAGAGTAATAGCAAATTAGTATGTTCTCTTTCAATTGTATTTTTATTTTGAATTTCATATATATAGAGTTTTGTGTTTTTACTGAAAAGACGAGTTTAAACCTCAGTTCATATAGAGTAATGACATAGGTGTGTGAAAATGTTAACTCTACATTTATGCACATCTTGATACAGTTTGTTTATATTTCATTTTAAAAAAATACAATTCAAACAAAACACAAATAAAATCTATTTTTTTTTTTAAGAAAGGCGATAAGCGCCGGAATCCAGAGACGAACACGTGGGGGAGCCGCACTCACCACCAAACCGTGCCCTCACCTTGCGTGAGATGGAGATTGAACTCGAGGAGCCACGCTCGACACTCGAGACAAACACCCTACGCAAGGGACCTGATGCCAATAGACCAAATGGTCTATTGGCAAATCTAATCCTTTCATTTCTAACTTTTTTTTTTTTTAATATATTTATTTTATTTATTAGCTCCACTTATGTTAGTTTATGTATCCAAGTGGTGTGTACATATGTCTTTGTGTGTGTGTGTGTATATATATATATATTCTCAACAATATTTTAGTATTGTTTCTTCTTTTACTTACAAATTAAGACTATGTTATGGCACAAACATAAATTTTAAAATTATAATCTCACTGAAAAACTTTTACAACAACTGACTTAACTTTTAATTGATTAATATTAACTAAATTAAATAATATTATATAATTAATATTAATTAATTATAAAAATATTATTTTTATTCGTATGTTCAGTCAAAGCAACTATATTGAATTGTCGGGCTTCTGAGTTAGATTTAGATTTAGCTGTAAAGAGTTTGACTTGATTAAAAATAACATCTGAATTTGATTCATTTAATTAATATACTTTCCTATTATATTTCAAAATTAATCTTTTTCTTTCTAATTTTTAATTTAGGTACGCACAATTTTTAATTCTAAGTTAACTTGAGCTTAATACAAAACCTTTGATAAATCTCCATTCTGTTGTCATTTTTTTATTATTATTATTTTTTTGAGACCAAAGGTTGTCATGCAGTATTTGCATTGTCAGATGTTGATTCCTAGTGAAGTGTTATTATACTATCAATACAGTTTTCTTAAATATTGATAGATCATTTATTTAATCTTTTCATCAACTAAGGTAAGATGCTCAAGCATATTTCCTTTGATTGATCATTGCCTTTGATAGGGAAAGTGCACATTCATCATTTAATTAGTCCATGTGGTCTTTGTTTATTGTTGTCCTTGTTGTTACAAATTAATTAATAAATAAATAAACAATGTGAGTGTTTATCTTTTTTTTATATAATTACTTCCCGGAAAATGAAAAGAACTAAATTGGAAGATACTGAACCAACATTCAAGTACAACCTTAATTTTTTTGAGTCACAAGTAGTGACAGAACCAAAAGCTAAACCAAGGGGTGCTAACTTCAACCTAAAATAATTATAAATATTAATTTAAATTTAAAATTATAATAAATTAGCATTTCAAATAAATATCAAATATATAAACCACTGACTACTACTATGAGATGGAAGTTGAATTTTTCAATTTTGCATATTTTAAAATTACACCAAAATAGCTTCACGTCATTTATTTCAAACACCTATCATTCAATGTGGAGAAGATGGTGATAGACCAATGGTGGTGGTAGTGGGCTTGGTGGCTTGAGTCCAAGAGGAGAAGAAATTTAGCATGATCTACGAAGCTTGAGTGGTTGAGCACAATACCTGAAACAATAAGAACTTGAAAAAATTTGAAGTTTTTCTAAGCTATGATATCTAACTAGAGTGATTGACTGGGGTAGCATCAAGGTGATTTCTAGAGTTTTAGGAATCTCGAGACGCAAACTGTTTCTCGGATTGGTAGGGATAGTGTGGGAAAAGAGATGACTTTGTCCTAAAAGATGATTTCCATTGTTTTTTTTAGAAAGAGGAGCGGGGCGAACCTACTAGAGACCCAGAGACATGCACAAGCCTCGGTGGAACAAGTGGAGATGGGGCCGCGCTCACGTGGGAGCTGAAATCACCCATGCACAACTACTATTCACAACTCCCAGAAATGTGCCCTCAGCCGAGAATCAAACTCTCATCACTCAATGAGAGCTCTATCGGCGACCCGTGTACCAATAAACCCGGAGGTCGTTGATAAAGATGATTTTTCCATTGTTATGTAGCCTACACTCTTTGTCGTCTTTATCCAAAACTAGTGGCAGACCATGCAATTTTTGAATGACAAACTAACATCAAAATTTGTGCAATGAGTAATCTATTTTGGAAAGTTGAATTCAAGCAAATTATAACTAATTTATTTTAAAACTATAAATATAAAAAATAACATCACATGAAAAAAAAATCTTAATTAAATTAGTTATGAATAAAGGTACCCCCCTACCCCTCTTCAAGGTTGGAAAAAGGGGTCTCCCACCCTCTCTTGGCAACCCCCCCCACCCACATCCTGGATCACTGGCAACCCTACAGAATCAAGCCCCCTATATAGAATCTAGTAAAAACCAACTAATCATTCATGCTATGACACTAAAGATAAATGATCCACCCTTAACAATCGTCCTTTTAAGTGCCACAAGCACTTTCTCCAACTTATTGATGTTCTTTCATGATAAACCTATTATACCACTCATGGATTACATGGCACACTTCTAGTACTTCCATTTAATTGTATTAGCATAGCAATTGTCTTATCTTATTTTGTAACTATTTTTTATCTTAAATTAAGGGGTGATTTATCCACATTTAAAAGAAAACAAGTAAGTTGGTGCCAGAAGAAGTAGAAAAAAAATTGATTAATTCCAAATAAAAAATTGAGATTATTTATATAAAACGCTGCATAATGTTTCAATTATCATAATCAATGTCAAAATTATTAATAATTATGGGTGGTTATTTTATTCTCACCTCACAAAAAGGAAAATATTTTTGGCAACAAAATTGAGATTTCCATCAAATTAAGTATCATCAAATGTGAAAGCAAACAAAGAGAAGTATAAAGGAAGGTAAAAAAAAAAAAGGTGAGAGATACTTGAAAAAGAGGTATTGGATGCAAAAAGGAAGCAACTTTTTGGCTTTCTTTTGGCTCTCAATGAAAAGACTACAAGCAGTGAAATAAATCAATTGGAAACAGAGAGAATCATATGACACCCTCTCAAGGCCACAAATAAAAACTTGTGGCTCAGAGCCCTCTTCCTTCTGCTGACGTGGCTTCCTTTCCTCTGTAAATACTAGGATGACAAAGATCATAGAAATACTAGAATGACATTCAAACACAAGAGAAAGAGAGAGACAGAGAGAGAAACAAAATAACAGGGGAAAACAGAGGAAAAACAGAGAAGAAGAGAAGAGGAGAAGAGATGTCAATTGAAAGTGGAGACCCTTCCATCAAGCTCTTTGGAAGGACTATTCCTGTATCTTCATATGGTGAAAATGGCAAGGTGATTCATTTCCTTAGATATAATTATCTTTGTGCTTGCTCTCTGTTTATATTAGTTTAGCAGAAGAGAAACAGGGGAGAATTTGGTTTTGTGCTGAAATATGGCAAGGTGGGTTTTATTTTTAGTTCTGTATGATTTTGATGAGTTTTTATAGCAAGAGTTTATTGAAGTATAGTAACTTTACTTGGTTTTAACTTTAAATTAAAGAGTTCTACTTGTCCTGAACTTCTTCAATGAATTTGACGATTTGAAGGATTAAACTTTAGTTCATCATGCATGGATTGATAATTTTCATTTTCAGGCCACCTGTGAAGCAAACACTGATAACAAAGATGATCAACAGAGTGTTTCATTGACAAATCAAGACAAAAAGATCACAAACTCTAATGAAAAACCTATGAAAAAACCCGACAAGATCTTACCTTGCCCACGTTGCAGCAGTATTGACACCAAGTTTTGCTACTTCAACAACTACAATGTTAATCAACCTCGCCATTTCTGCAGGAACTGTCAGCGTTACTGGACTGCTGGAGGCACAATGCGCAATGTTCCTGTAGGAGCAGGACGACGCAAAAGCAAGAACTCTTCCTTGCACTACAAACACTTGAACATCATCAATCCTTCATGTCCAACGATTCCTATCAATTCTAATGCCACAGTGTTAAGTTTCGGTCCGGATATGCCTCTATGTGAATCAATGGCCTCTTTGTTGAACCTTAAGAACTCTTCTAGTGAAACAGAGAATGCCAAAGAGCATTCGAGTAGTTTTTCGATAGAAACCAATCTGCAAGCTTCTTCAGCGCTGAAGAATTTTCCATGTTTTAATGGTCCACAGTGGCCTATCCAATGGAGTTCGATTCCGATCCCTATGCATTCGACCACCGCTTATTGGACTGTCCCCTGTTTTCCTCCTCTGACTCCTGGTTCATCAGGGACTTCACCAAATTCTCTGGCATTAGGCAAGCATACAAGAGATGGAAGTGTACTAATTAATGGAAACAATTCAGACAAGGGAGACACTCTTAGAAAGAGTGATCCAGAGAGATGTTTATGGATTCCGAAGACACAGAGGATTGATGACCCTGGAGAAGCAGCCAAAAGCTCTGTTTGGGCAACCATCGGTATTAATAATGAGAATGCTGACAGTGTTAATGGTGGAGGATTGTTCAAGGCTTTCCATCCTAAGACCGATAGCAAGAAACATACAGCGGAGGCTTCTCCGGTGTGGCACGCCAATCCTGCCGCTGTCTCTCGATCTCTCAGCTTCCATGAGAACTCATAACTTGAAATCGAACAACATTGAAGCCTGTTCACAGTAGAGGAAATTCACTTTGACTTACATATGTAACTACTTATCACTGATAAAAAAGAGTTTCACATTGTAAATAAATAAACTTTGGCACTTTTTTTTGATGAATCGAATTCATCTGAAGCGATGAAAAATTATTCACTCTGATAACTTTTGGTATGATGAATGAGGAAAAGAAGTCGATGGGCAATGACTTACAAAGCGGCCAGCCAATTTAAGCACTCTTATCCTCTGTCATCAATTCATTGGAGAAACTCACATAAAGTAACACAGCATTGCGCTTCAAAAAGACTCCACTCTGCAAAAGCAGAGCATGAGTGCACTTATCCATCAAAGCCAAGAAGTGGAAGGGAGATGGTGGCCAATCTATAAATTAACATAAGCATGAATGCCATAAATTCATGTCATCAAAAGCTCTTCTTGGTGAAATAGAGAAAAGGAAAGTAAAATTGAGGTGGTAAAAGATAAGAATAAAAACCCAAAGTTAAAGCTAACAATTATCTACTTCATGTACATAAAGCTCTTTCCAGCAAGAATGCAATAGAATAAGATAAAGCTAACGATTATCTACTTCGAGTGGATGAAGCTCTTTTCAGCAAGAATTCAATAAAATAAGATAAATAAGATTACCAGGTTCATTCTTCTTCCTCCTTCTTCTTATGCTCATTCCAACTATTTTATCACTCTCCTTCACTGACTTATTTTAAGGAGATTAATCTCTAGTTTGTTCTACTTGTTCCAATTGTTAACTTTTCAGAAGTTAAGGATATGGAGGGAGATGGTGGAAGTGGTAATGGATCACAAGGACCAAGAAGGCAGCACAAACCAGAGAGGTTAGCTATCAACCCTCCTTCAGGATCTTCATTCTGACCTTAAGCTTCAATTCATGCCCTAATATGAATACTAGTATTGGCTTTTCTCTATTAGATTTCGTTATTCAAAGACTATTATTCAATCTGTAATTTCAGATGTTGGTGAAATCCATTGATGACAACTAGAAGCTTCAATTCATCCTAATATGATTTTTTCCTTTTCTTTTTTTGGCTGCAGAAAATAAGTTATGCAAAAATATTTGCAATAATTCCACTAGGAAACTTGATGCGGGAAAAATTGGCATGATTTCTGCTATAATCGGATGATAGGCCAGCAAGTCTGGAGATTTTAAAAACTTGAAAGATTTCTTATTAAATTCTCCATCTACAACACTTATAATCACATGATTTAATCTTGAATCAAATGCAAGAGTCATCAATGAGATAACAAAGGATTAGATTTGTCCTGAGATAAATAGGGTAATGTCAACATAAATTTTGATGACAGGATGATATCCTTTAAGCATAATGCTAAAAATAAAATACATACTGCATTACAAATGTGTAAAGTGGACGATGATCAATATTGTAAGAGAGCAGAAGTTGAACATGTTTTTGCGGAGATTGAGTATCACAATGAAAGTATGGTGCAATGTCCCATTACCGACAGTCATGCAAGTTGGCATTTGATCACTAAACCAGCAGTTTCTGTTGCAAGTGCAGAGATATTAACTAGTTTTCTCCCTGTCAAATTAATTTGAAATTTGTCATTGGATGCTACAACCACCAGAGTCTTGCGCACGACGGACATTACCAAAGGCTGAGAGTTCTAAAAGATCCATGTCTCGGCCTGCAAACATTGGATACCAAGAATTATAAGAAATGGAAGTGACCGGATGTGATGGTGAAAACATTTCAGTACCTGAAACTCTGCAGTAAGCACTCTTCTGAATGAGTTCTGCTTTGGTTAGCTCAGTTTTATTCCCTTTTGATCTATTCACAGTAGCCTGGCAAATATATTTTATCAGATCAAGTGAAATGACAAAACAATATTAACAAACTAACCATACATGCACTACCAACAAATTGTCAACCTTATAATGTATAATAACTGAACACAAAAGCTAGAGTTGTTTTAACTTCTTTCCCTTCATCATCTGTCTTTAATTTGAAATTGATTCTAAGTAGTTGTATAAGCATAAACAAGTTGGCAAAAATCTATGTGAAGCCAAAAATTAAAATGCTGAACATTCAAACCTTTTAATAGTATAAAAATCACTACACAGACCCTAACCATCGATAAAAAAATGCAATTTTGTCACTCAAAAGAACTTCAGCCCCATAAGTAACATTCACATAAAGCCATAGGGAGAATGCGCTTACAAATAAAAAGGAAGAAAACAGAAAACTTTACCTGCAATACCTGGCAATTCTCCAAAGTGCTCTTCCCACCCTGGGATTTGAACATGTTAGAGAACGAATGCAAAATAACTAATTAGTTTATTATATATTGCAGGTAAAATCATCAAATAAGATCATATTTTCTTTCCTGGATAAGTCCAGACTACAGAAACATTGCTTCTCTCTCAACAATGAATTCTATAATTTTCACATTAATATTTCTCTTAGCTTTAGATTACAATAAGAATCATGACAATCATACTCTGTGAAACATATATAACATTACAGATTGAAGTTTGAACAGGATCCATGATTAACATATGCTACATTGTTGTTGCATTAGAAAACATACAACTCTTTTTTTGCTTCATAGTTATGTCTAAAAAATAGAGAAATTATTTCAACAGAATCTACAATGAATATGTGCTTCACTCCAAACAACAAACTAAACTAAACTAATTTCTAACGCTGCTCAAAGCTAGTATAAAACAACAAACTAAACTGATTGCTACACCATAGCCATTGATTCAACACATTTAAAGGTTTCCTAACAATTCAGTTCTCTCTCTTAAAAATTGCATATCATTTTGTTCTCTACTTCTCTCACTCAATCACCTTCAAACAATTGCAATGCAGAAAACATCATTCACACTTTTTTTTACTAACAAAATCTACGCAGTACCATAATAAATGGTAAAACATCTCCAGAGAATTATTTGTATAGTTCAACGAAAAGGATTCATACAATTCATAAATTCATTAACAGAAATGGGGAAAAAAGAAGGACTTTCAGATGAAAAACTAAAACCAGACAACAAAATATTCTTAAAAATTGAGGGAAAATTATTATTATTATTTTTTTTTTTAAAAAAAAGAAAAAGAAATCAAGGAACACAGACATAGAAATAGGTAAAAATCGCACCTTTGAGTAAGGAACAATGTGATCGTAGTCATGACAAAGGCATCCAGGGCATCCAACGAGCTTCCGAAAGACGATGTTGCCGAGGGCGTCGCGGCGCCATCGGTCAGGATCTCGGCCCTTCACCTTCTCAGCCTTATCCCAGCACTGCTGCTTCACGCTATACGGGAAGCTCCTTGGGTTCGCCGCGCTTCGGCCTCCGACGCCGACAAACAGTTCCGAGTCCTCATCGTCAGCGAGGAAAACGGGGTCCTCAACGAGAGAAGCCGGGAGCCTCGTGGACGACAGAGGGCCGGAGCTGGCGATCGATTCTCCGGCCGGTCGGGAGCGTCTAGGGGAGCCGGTTCCGGCGCCGGCACCGGCGCTTTTCCTCCCGCCATCTCTCCTCGGCCTCATACCTCGCCGCTATTCCGATCCAGATTACTCTCGTTCTTTTTTTTTCACTATTATTTTTTTCACAAAAATATCATGTGTTTTTTCGGCTGAATTATCTATTATCCAAAATATATTTAAAAAAATAATTCAAAAGTTAGCAATAAAAATTATTTTTACATACGGATTACATCTCAAAATCATTTGTGATACCGACAAACTCTTAATTTAGTGGTACCAAATCCATTATATAAAGTTCTTGTTTTGGGAAAATTCAGGATCGAAACTTTCGTATGATGATTGGTGAAGGTATGATATTGTTAAGCTCATAGATGCGTTTTATATCAGTGCATATTTTTTACTATTAATCTTAAAATAAGGTACTATTTATTCAGTGTAAAAAAAAAAATCATTTATGATATAAACCTTCGCCGTGTTTAGACCAACTTGCTATTATTCATAAATTGTTTTGTTGTTTATTTATTTTTTTAAAAATTTGAATGAGGATTAAAAATTAGTGAGATGACAAGTAATTTAAATAAAATTAAAGAATTTAATTTTTGATTAACTAATTTTTTACGTAAAAATAGGTAAATCATCGTTTTATTAAAAATAAAAATAATTACTATTATATATTCCATATGATCTATTAATAGTGGAAAAAACTGTTAAAAAGAACTAATAAGTATGAGTTGTGTAACTTATTTACATGGAAAAAAATATCCACAATTTATTTATAAGTATAAAAAAAAGCCCAATTGTTTTTAAAAATATATGGAACCTATCGACATGCAAGAAAGATACCCAAAATTTATTTATAAGCACAAAAACACAACCCAATTTTTTTAAAAATGTAATTTGAATGTAACAAAGACTATCTTATTTTTTTATGACGAGTAATTTTCAAATTATTAAATTAGTTACACATGTCTGGATCCATCACCCTTAAATAATCCCTTAAAACTTCAATGCTAGTATAGTAAAAAATATACATATTAATTGAGAATTAATCGTTAAACCTTCAACTAAAACTTAAATCTTCATACTATTGTTTTTTTCCAGTGAAACTTAAATCTTCACCTCAAAACTTTAATGCTAGTATTTGTTACTATTATTTTATCCAATAAAATTTAAATTCGATTCTCTTATAAATTTTCATACTATTGTTTTTCATAATAAAGTCAATACCACTAGACTATGAATTTTTAGATATTTTTTCATATATATATATATATATATCAGGAGTCATTCCTCCAAATTTTTTTTTTCATCCAAATCAAAACATATCAAGCAACAATGTAGAAAACATCATCAAACATCACCTTTATAATAATAATAATAATAATAATAATAATAATAATACTTACTTTCTCTTTGAGATACTTTTCTCTGTTTCAATCTCATCAAGAGGCGAAACATAAAAGAAGAAAAAGTGTATTGAAAATGGGGGACTTGGAGATGGTTATTATCCAAAGAAGAAGAAAAGGTGGGGGAGATGTAAGGCATGTTTGAAGATGAGGAGCCAAGGTTGGAGCAAGTGAATATGGATTTTTTTTGTTTGTTTGACGAGAAGGGTGGTGGTTTCATTGATGAAGTTGCTGAGGACTTTTGTTTAATGAATGCAGGACCATCATGCTCTATGTTTAATTGGGATGAGGACAATGATTTGGGTCCATTGATTTCAATGAGTTTGTCAACATCATGCTGATTTTTTCTTCTTTCTTTATTATTTTCCTGCACTTTGATTAATTTGTATTAAAAAAAAACTATTAAAATTTAATAGCAGAAATACAATCTCAAAAAGACCTTGGATATATATATATACATATATATTTATACCATGCGTTGACCAATTAGTTCTTAATAGTATAACAATTGAGGAAAGAATCAAATTAAGAAGATACTGTTGCAAGTGTCAAAAAATTTAACAAAATCCGTATAAAATACTTGCAAAAAAAAAAATTGAAGAATTATATGTGTGCACATAAATTAAAATATGCCACATAAATTTATAAGATGTGAAGTTAAAATAAAACCAAAACATTAGTCTATAAAAAATAGGAATGTGCATCGTTTTTTATCTTTTTTGTTTTTTGTTATTTCTCTGTGTTTTTTGTCCTTTCCACAGTGAGTGGATGTGTTGTTATCGTTATTTTTTTTAAAAGAATGTGATTTATTTTTTTTTAAGTAAAAGTTACACCTAAAAAATAATTTCCAAGTAGATTATCTATTTTAAAGAACATGGTGAAAAATTCTCCCTTAAACCAAGTATTAACTAATAAGTTATTTCACTGGAATTGAGGGATGAATTCAAAAGAGTTATTTTACTCTATGCGGTAATATTTATTGTGACAGATTAATTGACTGACAAAGAATTTAAAAATATTTATTAATAAAAAAAATTAACCATGTAATGACCACTATATACTGTAGTCATAGATAATGTAATTGTCATCATGAGTTAAAAAATGTTCAAGATAAAATTGAACATGCAGGTAGACAGATAACTTATTTATAGCATATTTTTACTACATAATGTGAGTGGAAGTGTGGAACAACGTTGTAGAGACACTAAAAAATAAACAATTTTCATTTAAATACAAAATCTAGCATTTATTTTTGGGCATCAATATTGTTTTTATTTGTTCAGTAAGACTGAATGAACCACAATACATTAAATAAGGAGCATATAATATATATATATATATATGTATATCAGTAATAATATCTTTCTTAATTTTACAGTAAAACTTTATCATTATTACATTAACACCACTTAGCTTATTTATTTATTTATTAAGAAAAATTAAATAAAAGATAAAAAAGACATTAAACTTTACCATTTATTTATTTACCATCAAACATAACCTTAATTTATTGTATTCCACTTCCAACCTCCATTGTGTCTGATGAACTCACTAATATAATATTTGAGTGATGGTTTTCTAGAGCAGATAAAATTATTTCGACATTATTTATCTATTTACATGTGAAAATTCTGCCTATATATCCCTAACGATCTTTCACTATATTTACCTTTTGTACATTTGTCTAATCACCGCTTTGTTATTACAACCGATTACTACAGTTTTATTTTATTTTGTCTTTTATATTTGTTTTTTAGTTTTTGTTCATCTATTCTCTGATCATGTGTTTGTATCCTTTTGTTGTTATTACTTATTAGTATATGTGAGATAGTTTTATCCATTTTTATCATATATATATATATATATATATAAACCATAACATGTGTAAAAAATAACCCCTACCAGATATCTTAGAAAAGAAGATAATAAAACTATTTTGAAAAACTTTATGTAAAGATGTTGCTTCAAAAGACTTAGCATCAACACAAAATCTTTTTCAAAGAAATAATATAACAATTGTTTTATTAAAAGAAAATTTTGAACAACCATATTATTACCAAATTTATGATAATATATATAGTTGGTATTTCATTTCTCCATTCAAAATGTATAGTTCTTTATTATTATTTTTTAAAGTACAAATTACTCTTCAATTAATTTATTGACACCATCAATGAACACAAGAGTTGTTGCAGCACCTGTCTTCAATTTTTTTTTTCTCTATCCACTTCTTTTGATTCTGAAAAAGGCCTAGTAGTTTCAGGGCTATGCTAACTTAGATCAAATGAGTGGCTTGAGCTTTCAATCACTGAAGTCTGAATGGGAATTATATGATTCTTTTCATATAACAAGTTTGTGGGGGGCACAACCACAAAACACTAAAATCTATTGCCCTGACCAGTGGAAGCACTTTTTCTCTGCAAAAAACAAAATAAAGAAGTGAGGAAAAAAAAAAGGAGCTCTTTTTGAGTACTGTGATCATTTTATAGATTGGTCTCCAGTTCATCAGCTGAAGATGAACTCAAGCTTTCAACCAGTACTCTCTCTTTCATCTTCATTATATGCTTGTCATGATGTTTTGGGTGTATCCAATCCAATCAAAGGATTAAAATACTGAAAAGTTGCCTTGCCTTTTGCTGTGGTTTCTCTCTTCTTGTTCTTGCAGAGCAGCTGAGCAGGCACTCATTCTTTAAAAGTAATAATAAAATCTCATCAGTAGACCAAAAAACACAAGAAATATAATATATTAAAGGTGAAAGAGTTGGTAGATTTTAGTTGTGTTATGTGGAGATATATATCTTGCATCATTTCTTCTTGGCTTAGGAGGAGGTTAATTATCTTTGGTTTTTCAGTTAATTTTTTCTGACAAACATAAATATGTAATTTATATATTAAAAAATACATATTTACTAATAACATTTTGACCATAAACCGTGGGCTATGCCACTGGTAATTATCTGTGCTTGTGATTGAGAGGTCTCGAGTGCGAACCTCCCAAATTACAACTCACTTTTTTTGGGCCCCCTGTGGAAGTTATATATATATATATATTTAAAAAGTTATGCACTTAATTATTTCTTGGATATTACTATTAGTATTTGCTTTTTGAAAAACAAAAAAAAGGGAATACAAAAGTCAAGGGTAGAAAGGGGAATAAATACTAGAGAATACAAACGACAAAGATAGAACAAGGACCATCACATAATCACCAAAAGTAAAGAAGTACGACGCTTGGGAGATTGCTGAGGGAGAGATTGGTGATACTTTTCCTTTATTTTTTAATTTTTTATAAAAAAAAAATCTCTCTAATAGATATTGAATAGTAGAAGTTTGTAGTTAATTGAGAAAAGAAAGATGTGTATTTATTTAAGAATACTTTTAACATGTGAGATATATTTCATAAAAGATTAATAAAAACACATGATCTAATCGTTTATTTTAATTATCTAGTTCGTACTATTGATTTATTAAAAAAAAAAGAAAAAAAAGTGATGTTTAATTCGGAAGGCATTGATGCAGTTGTGGTGCAGTCTGGGCTATGTGTTGACATGTTATGTACTAACTAGTTCAGTAGTAAGGGTCAAATATCATCAGAAAATAATTAGTTCAGCAACATTTGATATCATTTTTTGCTAGTCTTGTAACCCACTGACTGAATAAACAAAGAAAAATAGAAAGGCACCAACCTTTTCCCAACTTCACAAAAATTTTCCATTCATAAATAAACCACTTAAAATTACATGCAAGGATGTAGTTAACTCAAAATACAGATAAATTTAACATATCAGCATTTTAACAAACTAATGAACTATTAGTTCAAATTAAACATGTCCCACTCCAAGGAAATCTATGAAGTGTGGTGAGCTTGTTGTTGCTTCACAAGATGATGATTCATTAGTTATAATGCTTGATTGATAGCTTGTTTGCTGCTGTTGCTGTTGTTGTTGCTGTTGGTGCTGCACTACTGTTGTCATTAATGGATAACAATGTTCATGTTGCTGAAAGCCATGGTTTCCATTAATGTTTCTCATCCCATGAACTTTAGTTTCTGAAATAAAAGATGGAAAAAGAATGAACAAATTAATAATGCAACTTTGGTAAAAAGACAAGAAAAAGAAAATGAGAACATACCATTATGGTTGAGCTTCTTCTTCCTGTGAGAACTGGATTGTTCTCTGTACTTCCTGGCCATGATAACATGCCAGTGATTCTTGACTGCATTGTCAGTTCTACCAGGAAAGAGTCTTGCAATCATAGCCCATTTGTTGCCATAAAATCTATGTGCAGCCATGAGTTTCTCTTCTTCTTCTTCACTGAATGCCATCTTGTTGATCCTTGGATCAAGCTGGTTGAACCATCTAAGTCTACAGCTCTTCCCTTTTTGTTTCACAAGATTGAAAAAAAAAAGTCAAAAAACAATGAGAAGAAGATCCAGTTTCAAGAAGAGTTTTAGACAAATGAAAACAAATGTGTTTGAAAATATATATTTATGATTACCTGATCTTCCTTCAAGCTTTTCAGCAATGAGGTTCCAGTTTTGAGGACCATAATGAGCAACAAGCTCTCTAAGTTTGGAGTCCTCTGCAGGCCTCCAATGGCCTCTTGCACAAAGCTTTGTTTCTCTCTCAGTTGTTTTAATTGAAAGAGAGAACATCTCTTGAATCTCTCCATGATCTCCTGTACACTGTTGCAGAGTCATTCTCTATTCTTCTTCTTCTTCTTCTTCTTCTTCTTCTTCTTCTCACTTATTAGAGAGAGAGAGAGAGAGAGAGAGAGACAGAGAGAGAGAGAGAGAGAGCAAAAGGGAAAGGAATGAATGAATGAATGAATACTGATGTGAAGTAGTAGTAGTAGTAGCAATATAGTATAATAAAAAAGCTTCCAATTCCTAACAATCAATCCATCATGTAACCACACGTGTGGTTGTCATTTCAGCAAAATTATTTGTGCGAAATATATGCATTTATTTTTTTTCATTTTTCTTTTTTCAAAACCAATTCAAGACTGCAACTGGAATGTACTCTATGCTGCAGTGGAAGCACAGAGAGAGAGAGAGAGAGAGAGAGAGAGAGAGAGAGAGAACTGCTGTGCATTCAAAGTTTGCAGTAATGGAGAACAACCTTACTGAAAATCAACTTAAATGAATGAATGAATTCTTTTTTCTTCTCTTATTATATATATTTTTTTATGTATTTACAAATATATATTGAATGTGCATTAATGAAATTAAGATCAAAACCTGCCCTCTGAAACAAGCATTGAATTATGCCTGCAGTCCATCTGTTCAGAAAAGAACATCACACAAAGACACACATAAGAAGAAGATTAGCATTGCTCCAAAATCACATGAAGATATCAAGGTACAAACACTCTTTGCTCTGTTCCACAATTGGAAAAAGCAACCATGGATGCATTTATTAATTTTGACACCACTTGCTCTGAGTGTGTTCATATTTGTGGTTAAAAATTTAAGGAGATTAAATAGAATAAAAAATAAGGAAAAAAAATTATTATTATTATAATATAAATAGAGTGTACTCATATTTATATATAAAGAGTATTTTATAAGAATTTCGAACCTTTGACTTTTGGTTTACAAGAGAAATGAAATATTAAATTATAAAATAAAGCTAGTATAATTGGGAGAGAAAAATAAAAATAAAAATAAAAAAGTTTATGTCAGAGATTATTTTTTTGTATAAGATCTTTTATAAAATTTTTGAATGTAAAGATTATTTTTTAGATTATGGGAAAATAGAACAATTTACAACTTGCGATTGTTTTCTAGATAGTACAAGTTGCTTCTATCTATGCCCTTAATTCTTTGTTGGTTTTTTATTAGACTTTAATTACACCATTGGTGAACGCTAAAACCTTTAATTTTGTTTATCTTGCAAGTTGTATGTTTGTTTGATTATTTGTAATTGTCTTTATTTAAAAAAAACAACGGAGAAACAAATAAAATTAAAAGTGAGAATATAATTGTGTGGTTTATTTACTACTATTATAATCATTAAAAATGGGACCGTGAGGAGATCAACTCCTTTTGAGTGACTAAATGTGCCATCAGTTCTTAGGCTTCGAAACCTCTTTACTCATGTAATCTGCTGGACTATTATAATTGAACAGAATAATTGTATCTTCTCTTGTAAAGTATTATTACAATTTTCAATTATTTGCAAAATTGACTGTATGTTTATTACTTTAATAAATGTAGATTTTAAAAAATCACACTTGAGGAGTCACTCTTACAATCAAACAAAACCTCAAGTTCCTAAGACCCTTGACATTCTCACCTGAAGGATCTAGCAATTCCTAGCGTGATCCTCCGGACTCAACTATCTAACAATAATCGTTTCTATTTTTATTTCATTTTCCTTGTAGTCTTGCTTGTCCACCTACGGTGAAAGTAATTATTTATATATATATTTGCTTGGTTTTGCTTTGTTTTTAGCTGGTGGTTGTTATATTCTTGTTGTTGTGTATTATTTTTATTTTCAATAAATTGTGATTAGTCCATTTTTCTATAAAAAAAAATCATTAGTTGTTAATGAGTTAAACTAATATAGGACCTCTCTCTCCATCTCCGTTAAAGAGGTCTACTTTCGATCGTTTGTCTGTCCACAGTACTACCTCTATTGTTTTCTTCTACCTTCCACCCCTTATTGATCACTTTTTAATTATCTATCATGTTATATTTTTAGTTATTTTATCTCTCTTTGTAATTTTGTCTCTATCATACGTTGTACTGTTGACTAACTTTAATGTAAGTTTCTGAATTTTTTTTTTTTTATAAAGAAAAGAGAGTTAAATTTGCATATTTAACCCTTAGTACAAACCAACAGATTCCAATATATATATAAGATAGCACGTTTAGGAAGGGGGAGGGGGGTCAACAATATGGTATTGAGTGATTACTATCTGAAAATGAAATTTCAATGATATATGAATTGTTAGCTTTAGATTGATGGGTTTGTTTTCTTGTTGATTCTATTGTAAGTAGGTGAAACAATCATACTTTTTTTCCAATTAGTTATATAGTCTTGTAGCTTTGATTTTCATTTTGCATCATTCCTTTTATTGTCACTATGCTTGGGCCTGAATGGCCTGTTAGGTGGTCAATGCTAGCCCTCTCTCTCTCTCTCTCTCTCTCTCTCTCTCTCTATATATATATATATATATATATCTATGTACATATCTATGTGACTTTGTAGGGTTTTGTGTACGTGACTAAAGTTTGATTGAACGTGTATTTCTTTAACGCCTCAATATTTTTAGAGCTTTGAGCCCCACAAAAGTATCATGCAAAGGCTTAAAGTTGTTATTTCACTAATATTGTTCTTTAGATTGGGAAAAGAAAGTAAAATAAATACATTTTTTTGTTACAATATTTGGTTAGATTATACCCACAAGCTCCCAAAAGAATTAGGCTAAAACTTAATGACCAAGTAATTTATTAGTAACCGGATTCCCATTAGAACTCTTCATAAATGATGAGAGTTTGAATCATGAGTAAAGACACATTTATGGGAGTATAAGCTTTGGTTGTGTGCGGAATGGTCCCAGCACCCATATATGTGCAGACCCTGCCCCACTTGCTCCACCGAGATTTGTGCATGACTCTACCTTTTTTAGCGATCTAGCCATGCATCTTGGTAAAATAAATAAATAAATAATATGGGCACCGACTAATTCTATTGAACCTCTCTTCTCGTCGTCGCAGATGGCCCTTATTCTCCTCAATTCCTATTTAGTTTCATGTATCAACTTCACCTCTAGTGAACACGTAACCAACTTTTGGTCTATTGATTTCTCCTCATCGGTTTTTTTATTAAAGTGGATAAACTACAAATTTATTGAAATAGAAGAGCATCAAGCACAACAATAATAACATAAAAGAAACTTGCAATAACAAACCAGAAAACCAAAGAGAAGAATTCAGTCACTAGAGGTGATAAACTCCTAATAGAAAATGGAAAAAAACACAAAAAGAGGCAAAACACAACTGAGAGGAAAGAGTCCACAAGGAGGTGACAAAGGTCTAGTCAGACTGCCAAAAACTTCGGCTAGATCAGGCGAAGACTACTCTATGTCGTTGGAATTCCCTCTGGCCTCACATTCAGGAAAAACGAGCAAGCATTTCAACTTTTGAGTTGATTCTGCTTGAACTTAGAGCGGGTCCCTAGCTGCAGAAATCCAATCCAGTAACATGTGAATTATTTTAATGATTACTGAACGTGAATTCATAGCATGAAAAGTAAATATTCGCTTGTTTCTTTCAAGCCAAATGTTTCAAAAAATTGCTCGGACAAGAAGGTCCCACATGGTTCTTTATCAAACATCTATGGATGAAATCCAGGAAGACCATACCTCTGAGATAACCTTAGAATGAGAAGGTAAGTTTAATATTTGTTTAAAAAAGGCCCAAATCCTATCGGCAAAGTCACAGTGAATTAGGAGATGATATGTAGATTCTGAAGATCTATGACATAAAACACAAGTATTCGTTGTAATTTGCGTGTTACAACCTTTTTTGGCTAAATTATCCTGGGTTAGAATTTCTGTTCTCACAAGATAGCCAACAAAAGAGAGTGATTTTACTTGGACAACTCAATTTCCAGTAAGAAGAATATAAGGCACTGCGCGTTCCTCCATCTATAAGGAATTTATAGAAAGATCGAATTGAGTAGCCTCCATTTTTTTCAAGATTCCAGGTTTTAACATTCTCTTGATCACTGGAACAGTCTGGGATGGATGTCAAGAAATGTAAAATCTCGAAGGAGGTTGTTTGAAAAAGCAGATTCTGCAGAGAAGCATTTTGAGTAAGTTGTCTAATAGTTATCCTGGGAAAGTTCGAATTATTAAAGAGGTTGACCCAAATGTCTTTGGGTGCTCTACCCTTGACCCAGTTGTCAAACCACAACAATGTAGAATCTCCATTTTTTCACATTTTTAGAAGTACAAAATTGAAAGACATGTAAGATCGACCGAATACCTGCCCAGAATAAGGAATTATACCTAGCTGATGAGTGAAGTAGTGTTCCTAGGTGCCCTTCGTTTAGGTAATTAGCTTGAATTATTTTGGACCAACAACCTTTACCGCCTGAGAAAATTTTCCACCACTATTTACCTAGGAGAGCTTTGTTGAATTCAAAAAGATTTAAAATTTCCCACCCTCCCATTTCACGAGGTCTGCAAATTCTTTTCCAGTCTACTAGTCTCATTCCTTTTGATCCCAGATCCGGGCATTTCCAAAGAAAGTCTCTTTGGATTTTATCAATCTCTTTGATCACCCATATTGGAAGTTAGAAAACATACATCCAATAGGTAGGAATTGAAGTAAGAATGGAGTTCAGTAGGGTGAGGCGACCCCCTAAAGAAAGGTAGTAGGCCTTCCAGGATGAAAGTTTTGAACGAACCATAAGTATCAATTTCATCCAGTCTTGTCTCCTAGGATGCCTACCTAAGATTGGGACCCCTAAGTAAGTGATAGGTAAGCAATCTCTTTTGCAGTTAAGAATCGTAGCTGAGGAAGCATTAGGTTGAAATCCATAGTTAGTGGAGACTAGACAACTCTTTAAGAAAATAATTGTAAGACCAGAGGCATCTTCAAATAGATAAAGAATCAGCTTGATAATTCGGAGGTCTTCCTGTCCTCCTGCTAAGAAGATTATTAGGTCATCTGCATATTGAAAATGATAGATCTTTGTCTCTCCTTCCAATGTTACTCCCAGTAAGACTCTGGAACACAACGCTTTAGAAACATGGCGCTCAGGGTATCTGCTGCGAGAGCAAAGAGCAAGGGTATAAGGGAATCTCCTTATCTTAGACCTCGCTTATGTGTAATATAGCCATGTTGCTCCCCATTGACTAGAACTTTAGCCTTAGCTGAGCTCAGAATATTCAAAATCCAGGAAGCCCACCGAGGCCTAAAACCTCTTTGCCGCTAGAATGTCCAGTAAAAAATTCCAATCTAAAGAGTCAAAAGTTTTTTGAAAATCTACTTTAAAACCATAGCCTAGAAGCTTTTGTTTTTGAAGATTGAAAATTAGTTCTTGGGCAGCAATAATATTATCAGCTATACATCTACCTTTGATGAACGCTGATTGTGAATCATCCACAAGTAAGTATATGACCTTACTTAACCTATTAGCCAAAATCTGAAAAATGATTTTACAAGAAGAATTTATTAGGCTAATAGTGTGGTAATCATTAACGAATTCAGGTGGATTTGTCTTTGCGATGAGTGCAATGTTCACCCAGTTTAGACGTTCAAGGTTCACCCTTCCCTCAAAGAAAATAAAGAAAAGAAAGTGCAAGTGCACGGGTTGTCAAAGTAATAAAGTACCCCGGTGAGTGGGATAGTCGTATCCATAGGGAATAGTGCTCGGAAACACAAGTATTGCTATTTAACTATAGTGAAAACGATTGATGAGTTATGTGAACAATATTAATGCAAATGAAAATAAAGAAAAGAAAAGAGAGCGCAATAGGAATAAAGAGAGGTAATTGATAAAAAGATGGGGCACCCGGACATTGCTCCCCTAAGACTATTGCTTCAAGTGCAAGACTAATCATTATACCTCCTAATTGGCGTTGAATGAGTCATGGAAATACAAAGTCACACGGTCCAAAACCTAAGGTCAACCGTAACTAACCCTTACCCTATGCCCCGACGGAAATGGATACTCTCGATGCCTCATACTGTGTAGGGTTGCTTGAAGCTCTAGGGATTTCAAGTGATAAACCCTATTCCCTAATATAGATCTAACTCTTTGGTCTAGGAGAAAGGCCCCTAGTCACAATTAAGCTCCAGTACTAAGGATTACTTCAACACTTCACTCTGTTGCTCACGCAACTAAGCTCCAGTGGAGTTTGTTTCTTGGCACTTCACTCTATCATGACCGCAAAGAACTCTTGGAACATGGG